>NC_067142.1:50489045-50566545 GCF_903995435.1 Acomys russatus
GAAGGAAGAAGGGAGGGGAGCGAGAGGAGAAGAGAGACTGGTACAGATAGAATCTGTAAGTCCTTCCTGTCTGTCCCTGTCTGTCTCTATCCCTGAGTCTCCCCCCTCCATGCCCCGTTTGTGTGTGTGTGTCCTGCACCAGCCTCAACAAGCCCCCAAGAAGCACAGGATCACACAGGCTCTTCTCCTCCGTGCAGGCCTTCCCAGTCTGGCAGGGCCAGCGGCAGGTTGGTTTTTGCTTTCATAAGCCATATTATATAACTGACATCTTGAACAGTGGAGCTGGGCCAACCTAGAGGTCACGTCAGGAGGGAAAGGGGGAAAGAGGATAGTCAAGGAAGTGGACAGAGAGTGAGGAAGAGGAATAAGAAGAAGGGAGGAGAAAAATAGAGGTGATAGTGGCGGTGAGGTGATGTTATTTAATATCGGCTGCCTGTTCATAGTTCTTGGTCCCTAGGGACAGACTATATGTTCCTGAAAAGTACTTTTTCCATTTATCTAGGCATTAGGTCGTCTTTTAGCTCTTACTCTGCATGACTGAACAGTATGTCAGCAGCCTGTGGAGATCACCTCAGGGTCTATTCTAAGGACTGTCCTTATTGGAGGCAGCTGCAAGCTGATAGAATGTGGTGCTAGAGGTTCAGTAGGGACTAAACAGGCCTGGTGTTGTGGAATGGCCTCTCAGCATTATCCCCAGCCCTTATCAGAGAGCCACCTACAAAGCTACAGGAAAGCTGTCATCCTCACCCCTGCTCCTGCAAGCCCATCAGCTCACTGGTTCCTGAGGCCTGACTTGGGTGGACTAATTACTTTAGTCTGCTGTTGGTGCACTAAGTAAAGGGAACGCAGGCAGGTGGGGTGACATACGCCTATAATGCCAACACTCCAGAGGCAGAGGCAGGTGGATCTCTGTGAGTTCGAGGCCAGCCCGGACTGCAAAGTGGGTCCAAGACAGCCAGGGCTACACAGAGAAACCCTGTCTAAAAAAACAAACAAGTGAGCAGGTACTGTTCACCCACCTGATGGCTTACAACCTTCTGAAACTTTAGTTCCAGGGGTTCTGGCATTCTCTTTTGTCCTCCATGGGCACCAGACATGCACATATGCAGGAAAAACACTCATGCATATAAAATAAAAATAAATATATCTTTCAAAACAAAACAGAGGATCTAAAGAGATAGCTCAGTGGTCAAGAATGTTTTCTACTTTCCCAAAAGTCCTGGCTTCGGTTCAACCAAATCCTCACAACTGACTGTAAATCCGAGGCTCTCTTTTGACCTCTGAGGGCACCTGCACACATGTGGCACACACATACTGCATACATACATGAGTCAATATGTAAAGTTACCCAAATTAAGAAAAATGGAGCCAAGCAGTGGTGGTGTATGCCTTTAATCCCAGCACTTAAGAGGCAGAGGCAGGTGAATCTCTGTGAGTTCAAGGCCAGTCTGGTCTATAAAGTGAGTCCAGGCCAGCAAAGGCTACACAAAGAAACCTTGTCTTGGAAAACAACAACAACAACAAAAAAGAGTTCCAGGACAGCTAGAGTTACACAGAGAAACTGCCCCCCCCTCACTTCCACAAAACAGGGTTTCTCTGTGTAGCTTAGGCTTTCCTGGACTTGCTTTGTAAACAAGCTGCCCTTGAATATACAGAGATCTGCCTGCCTCTGTTTCCTGAGTCCTGGGATTAAGGCATGCACCATTTCTGTTCCTGGCTAGAAACTATGTGTTACAAGACAAAAAAGGAAGAAGAAAGAAAAAAGAAAAGAAATAGGAAAAGAGAAGAAGTGAAAACAAAAAACAAAAAAGTAACAGACCCAAAACAAGGCCAGGCTGTCACAATGTCCCCTTCAGCCTATTTGGTAATGATCGGAGATCCGCACACCCAGTGCACTGTATCCTGGCCAAGCTTCTGTTCTTGGTGTCACCACCAAGATGGTTCCAGAACACATTAGCAGCCCCACACGTGCACCCCAGCTAGCAGTTAAGGAGCTTTCTGGGTTTTGGCCTGAAGGGGAAGTTTAGTGGCTAGGTGGACCCTGGAGACTGCAAGGAGACCTTACTCCAACAATCCCCAGAGAAAGAACAAACATGGAAACATATGGGGAAGGAAACAGAAAAGGTGGTTTCTAGAAGGTATTTTTCAAGTCAGAAAGGACATTGACTTGTTTTGGGGGGTGAGGGAGACAATGGTTTCTCCTAAGGGAAGGGCTGTAGGGAGCATTGAGAAGGTTGGACAAGTGGCTTTGGAGACGTGGGTACCCTGCAGCAGCAGTCACTTGTCACATTTTTGCCTAGTTCTTTACTTCTGGCTCTGATAGGGCCTGAGATTCTAGAAATTTCCAGATAGAATCTGCTTCTAAGCTGACAGGACTGGAGCTCAAGGCCCAGGACACTCCAGGTGTGAGGACAGGGACGCTCTTGATTGTCAGTACAGATAGAATTATTAGAGAGTAAGGTCATGACAGATCAGTGGCCTTGGCGGATTCTTGAAAGTTCAGAAGCCGGGCATGGTGGTACACGCCTTTAATCCCAACACTGAGGAGGCAGAGACAGGTGGATCTCTGTGAGTTTGAAGCCAGCCTGGTCTATAAAGTGAGTCCAGGACAGGCAAGGCTACACAGAGAAACTGTTTCAAAAAAGCAAAAAAAAAAAAAAGAAAGTAAGTAAGTAAGTTGGGCTGGAGAGATGGTTCAGTGCTTAAGAGCACTGACTGCTCTTCCAGAGGCTCTGAGTTCAATTCCTAGCACCAACATGGCAGCTCACAACTGTCTGACACCTTCACACAGACATACATGCAAGCAAAACACCAATGAACATAAAAACCAAAACCAAAAAAAAAAAAAAGAAAAGAAAAAAAGAAAGTTCAGAAAGCAGTGGGTCCCATATATACCATGTTTTCCTTAAACACACACAGGTTTGTCGACTCTGTGTCTCTCTGTCTTTGTCTCTATCTCTCTGCTGATAGGGTCTCATAAAACTCAACACTCAGGGGCCCAGAAGACGTGTCAGTGGTTAAGAGCACACAGAGATCTTGCAGAAGACCTAAATTCAGGTCCCCGCAGCCACCTGGGGACAGCTCACACCCCCCTGTGGCTCTAGTTTCAGGGAGCCTGCACCTTCTGGTCTCTCTAGGCCTCTACTGGCCTCCAAGGTGCACATACCCCATCCCCATAAAAATAAATCCTTGAATAATAAAACCACCCCCATGGGACTCAAACCAGAGGCGATTTTCCTGCCTTAGGCTCTGAGAAGCTGGATTTTCAGGTGTGAGGCCCCAGGCCAGGATGTTTTTCTTAACTGCTTACCTTGCTCTTGCCTGGAACTTTGTTTTGTTTTGTTTGTTTTTGTGTTTGTTTGTTTGTTTTTGGCGTTTTGAGACAAAGTTTCTCTGTGTAGTACCCCTGACTGTCCTAGATCTCTCTTTGTAGACCAGGCTGGCCTCGAACTCACAGAAATCCTCCTGTCTCTGCTTCCCAAGTGCTTCGATTGATTAAAGGCGTGCGCCACCACATCCTACTTTGCCTGGATATTTTACAGCTCATGGTTTTATAGTAATAAGAACATGCATTTCTTTTTCCTGTATTAGTTTACACACAGAAAAACTTGTTTTCATTGTGTATTTTAACAGGTTCAGCACTTGGTTTTTTTTCTGTCACTGATTTGAGAACTTTCACCTTGTCACTAAGAGCACTCCAAGGCTTCTCTTCGATATTATCCACGTTATTGGCCACCACTCCTACCTTTACTTAACACGGCCACAGTGTTCTGATGATGGAGACCACTACTCAGTCACTAATTAGCATTGCTGGCACAAATACTTAACAAAGGATGATTCATGACCCAGGGAGTATAGGCTGGCTGTTCTTGCTCCTCAGAATGCCATGCGTACAATTCAAGGCTTAAGGCTTGCTTGCCTGTCTTTGGGAGGAAGAGGGTCAAACCCAGGCCCTCGCTCGCGCTAAGCAAGCACTCCACCATGACCCAGGGATTTTTCACTGAGTGTTTTTTTTTTTTTTTAGTTTTCGAGACAGGGTTTCTCTGTGTAGCCTTGGCTGTCCTGGACTCGCTTTGTAGACCAGGCTGGCCTTGAACTCACAGCGATCCGCCTGCCTCTGCCTCCCGAGTGCTGGGATTAAAGGCGTGCGCCACCACGCCCGGCTTCACTGAGTGTCTTCAGATGGAGTTTAACCTCAGATGACTGATGCTCTAGACTGGAGAGCACTGTGGAGGTGGGGTGCATATGCATGTATTTATATGCAGTAGAACTTATTTATAGATAATATACAAATATTATCTATAAATATATGAAACATATATAAGAAATATATTCTGTTGTATGTAAATGTACATATGTGTATGCTTATATACAGACATCAAACACATAATACATGCTTTTATTCATAGATTATTCCTGGAATGTATATAATTACTGACAACCCCTGCAGTGGTTCTGCATGCTGTCCTAGTTAGGTTTGTATTGCTGTGACAAACACCACAACCAAAAGTAACATCTGGAGGAAAGGGTTTATTTATTTTTAAAATTATTAATTTTGGGGGGTTTTCAAGACATCGTTTCTCTGTGTAGCCTTGGCTATCCTGGAACTCACTCTGTAGACCAGGCTGGCCTCAGACTCAGAGATCCTCCTGCCTCTGCTCCTGAGTGCTGGGTGGCCTGTGCCACCACCATCTGGTTAAAGGAAAGGGTTTATTTCACCTTACAGTTGTGCCCACTGTGAAGAGAAGGGAAGTCAGGGCAGGAACTGAGGAGTAATGCTGCTTACTGGCTTGCCCACCATGGCTCCACCTGCTTTCTTATTCACCGGGACCACCTGGCCACGGATAGCACTACCCACAGTAGCCTGGGCCCTCCCCCATCAATTATGGATCAAGAAATGCCCTACAGACTTGACTACAGGTCAATCTGAGGGAGGCCCTCAGATTCCTCTCCCAAGATAACTCTAGGGTTGTGTCAAGAAGACAAAGGAACAAACAAAAGCTAGACTCAGGCTTACAGTGTCAAAATGTAAGGCCACGATCAGCTACATAGGGAGTTCCAGACCAACCTGGACTATATAAGCCCTGTTTTCAAACACCAAAACCAGGTGATGGGAGTGCACACCTTTAATGCCAGCACTCTGGAGGCAGAGGCAGGTGGGTCTCTAAGTTCGAGGTCAGCCTGGTGTACAGAGTGAGTTCCAGGTCATCAGTGAATACATGCAGAGAAACTGTGTCTTGAAAAAGCCACCCCCAGCCAGGCAGTGGTGGTGCATGCCTTTAATCCCAGCACTGGGGAGGCAGAGGCAGACAGATCTTTCTGAGTTTGAGGCCAGCCTGGTCTACAAAGGGAGTCCAGGACAGCCAAACACTGTCTGGAGAAAAGAAAGAAAGAAAGAAAGAAAGAAAGAAAGAAAGAAAGAAAGAAAGAAAGAAAGAGGAAAAACACACACCCTTCCATCAAAACCGAAAAGAAAAGCAAAAACCAAAATAGCAGTTACTGATAGCAATGCCATTTGGGGGCAGATAACCTGGAGACAGGGATAGGAAAGAACTGCTTGTTGCTATCTTTCTTTACAGTTTGGAGGTTTGAGATTCTGGGCCACTCAGGTGGCAGAGAAAAGCATCAGACCCTGTCACCTTTGGGGACGCCACCTTATTAATCTTCCTGAGATTGTTTCGTCACCTCTGAAGTGCTTCTGTGGACGTGCAGCCCTCGGGGACTAAGTAAGGGCATTGTGCAGCCATGCCAAAGCACTGTGTCAGGATGTCTGACACATCTTGTTAGTCTGTCCTCCGAGCCCCTACCTCAGAGGTGGGCAGAGGCCCCGAGGCACCTCATCTTTCGTGGCTTGGGTTTCCTTTCTCTAGCCAGGAAAGTCGCTGTCGTTGCTTCGGTGACAGCTATTTAAGTCAACTGACCTTTCCTGCAAAGGCTCCAGGACGCCTCTCTCTTAGGCTGGTGATGACGAAGATGGCTGATGACAGAGGTTCCTGGGGGGTGTGTTGGGAGGTGGGGCAGGAGTGGGGCCCCTGCATTTGTCAGACCCATATGACCTCCTGGCTCCTGGGCCCTGCAGATTTCTCCTGCTGGAGATGCCTGCCTGCCAGCAATCTTGGAGAAGACAAAAATAGCAGCTTTGGGTTCCAGGTCCCCTCCTCCCTTTGGCCCAATGCAGCTAGAGCTTTGGTTTCCTTCTTGCTGCCTTGAGCCCTCTCCTGGGGGTCATGGAGTCTTGTCAGAGAAGCAACTATGGGCTTGGCAGACAGGCATTCCGGAAGACGTGATCTGGAAAACCTGCCTCATCCTTTTCTAGAGCGGGCACTGGCAGGAGAGCCCGTTTTCTTGTCTGGTTCCTGAAAACTCAGAGATCCCATCAAAAGAAGGGCTGTTTACTTTGGGCATGGTCTTAAGTGGTGCAGGCTGTGTGCTTACACTCCTCATAGTTGGACATGACCTTGCTCTCCAGATCTTCCGTTCTTCCAGTGCTAGCACCCCACCCCATCCCCCGTTCCCCGGGAGACCCAGGCTCCTGATTCTCTGCGCTGGCATCCAATAAACAAATGCAGTGTTTTGTCAAACCCAGTGGTGCAAGTCTGTAAACGCAGCCACCTGGGAGGATTAAGAGAGTTGGAGACCAGCCTGTGCAATTTAGCAAGAAAGACTGTATCAAGGCAGAATTTAGAAAAGAGCTAATGGTTAGTGCTGGGTGTCGTTTACTTCTCTAGCGTCAGGTGAAATCAGATAAGGCAGTACATACCTATCATCTCCTCACACGAGGAGGAGGCAGGAGAAAAAGAGGCTCCAAGTCATCTTTGGCTACATAGCCAGTTCTAAGCTGGCCTAAGATGTATAAGACCATGTCTCAAAAGACAAACAAGCAAACAACCCCCTGCAAATAAGAAAACAAAACAAAAAGACCTGGAGAGGGTGTATGGTGAGGATATACCTCAATGGGAGAAAGCTTGCTTTATGTGCCTTACAAGTCCTGGGTTCAACTCCCCAGCACCACAGAATAGGGGCAGAGTTCTGTGCAAGGCTCCAGGTTCAAGTCTCAGCCCCGCAAAGCAGAAAACAGCAACAAGACCCCACAATGTGCTTGCTCTCTCTAGAGCAATGGTTCTCAGCCTTCCTGACACAGGGACCCTCTAATACTGTTCCTCATGTTGTGGTGGCCCCAACCATAAAGTTATTTTTTGTTTGTTTATGTTGTTAGTTGGTTGGTTTTTCTTTTTTCTTTTTTCTTTTTCTTTTTTTTTTTTTTTTTGGTTTTTCGAGACAGGGTCTCTCTTTGTAGCCTTGGCTGTCCTGGACTCTCTTTGTAGACCAGGCTGGCCTTGAACTCATAGCAATCCACCTGCCTCTGCCTCCCGAGTGCTGGGATTAAAGGCGTGTGCCACCATGCCTGGTCTTCATAAAATTATTTTTGTTGCTACTTCCTAACTATTTTTTTTTACTGTTATGACTCATAATGTAAATATATGATATTAAGGCTATCTGATTTGTGACACCTGTGAAAGAATTGTTCAAACCCCAAGGGGTCACAACCCACAGGTTGAGAACTGCTCTAGACAATAAAACCGCACCATATGGACAATTACAACTGCTAGGAAACTCCATCAGCCTCCTAAAACTCCTAGAACACCTCAGGTGGTTTCTCCAAAGCCTTATGCAGACACCAATAAGGCATGAGAAGCAGCTGTACGAGGCCCCTTTGATCTTCATGGTTTTTATTTACACAAAGCTTTTAGGAAAGTGTGTTGGGTAAACTTTATGTATCAGCCTGGAAGATGCCTAGATGTTCGGCTCACAGTTTGGGATTTTGCCAGTGCAGGTGGGTTTTTTATTTTTATTTTTTCAAGATGAGATTAGCATTTGCATAAGTAGACATTGAATGAAAGCAGTTTCACTCCCTAATGTGTGTGGGCCGCACCCAACCGATTGAAAGTCTTAAATAAAGCCAGGTGTGGTGGCACATGCCTTTAATTCCAGCATTCCAGAGGCAGGCAGATCGCTGTGAGTTCAAGTCCCACCTGGTCTACAAAGCGAGTTCCAGGATAGCCAGAACTGTTACACAAAGAAACCCTGTCTCCAAAACCCCACACACACAAAGAGAAAGTCTTAGATAAAACTAAGTAGTGAGAAGGGATGCTGTTACCTGACCACCTTTGGGTGCAGATTGCCACTCTTCGCTGAGTGTGCAGTCAGCTGGTTTACTCATCAGACTTTGGACACAAAGCTTTCATACATACATACATACATTCATACATACATACATACATTTATCCTTTTTTGTTTGTTTGTTTTTGTTTTTTCAAGACAGGGTTTCTATGTGTAGCCCTGGATGTCCTGGACTCACTTTGTAGACCAGGCTGGTCTCGAACTCACAAGGATCCGCCTGCCTCTGTCACCCGAGTGCTGGGATTAAAGGCGTGTGCCACCACACCTGGTTTACATGAGCCTCATTCTTGTCTTCCCCACCCCAGATTTCTTCTGTGGCACTGAAGCTCAAACCAAGGACCTCACACATTCTAGAAAGTATTCTACTACTTAACCACAGAGGTAGCTCTTGCCAGCTTCCTTCTCTCTCTCTTTCTTTCTTTCTTTCTTTCTTTCTTTCTTCTTAAAGCCTAAACAAACTGATGGAGAAACCAAAGCTACAGGAAGGATGATTTGCCTAACTCTTCACAGATGGGCAAGAGGCAGAGTCAGGATTTGAACCATCGCTCCTGCTGACTCCAACCTTTTGCTGCTACTTTCTGGGATAGTGGAGAAAACGCTACTGGGGGAATTAAAAGTAGTACTCAGGTACACAGGCAAAGCTCTGAAGCCAGGTTATTTGCCATCAAGCCTCAGCTCTGCCCCTAAGTGTCTACATTAATGTATGTGACTTTCCTAGGCTGTCTGAGAACCCAGCTCCTGGGAGCTCATGGTGTGACACGGAAAGCTCTCGTGTGCACACCCAGCATTTGCTTTTACAAACCTCAAACTAGCTTTGCATCTTGGGTAACTCACTTCCCCTCTGACCTTTGCTTTTCCTAGGTATGAAGTAAGAGGGTTGGATTGGATGACCCACGTTCTTTTCCAACTTTCAAGGTCTAGGCTTCTGGCTTCTTCTCAGTCAACTGGAAAGCACTCTCACGTTTCTATCAAGGTCTGGCTGGACAATGTAGCCTCTACAGTATTTATTACTTAATTTATTCTGAGCTGCTGGGGCTTGAGCCCAAGGTCTCACTCATGCTAGACCAACACTGTTACTGCCCAACTGTATAGCCCCAGCCTGCAGTCTAACATAAATGGTCACATTTACTCTGCTCACTTGGCACCTACTATTAAGAGTTTATATCTTTAGACATTGTACATGGTTTTAGGATTCTTTTTGTTGTTGTTGTTGTTGTTTACAAAGTCATTTTTTATTTCAAATATCAATGTTTAAAACATACAAGCAAAATACTATGGATTTTTGTTAATAACCATTTTCCTCAACTAATAAAACTTTAAAAAAAGATTTATTTATTTACTATTATTATGTATACAGTGCTCTGCCTGCATGTATACCTGCCTAGCAGAAGAGGGCATCAGATCACATTATAGATGGTTGTGAGTCACCATGTGGTTGCTGGGAATTGAACTCAGGACCTCTGGAAGAGCAGTCAGTGTTCTTAACCTCTGAGCCATCTCTCCAGCCCCTAGTAAAGCTTTTAATTAAACCTTTTTCATGTAATATGTTTTGCTCATATTCTTTCCCATCCCACAACTCCTCCCTGCCTCTCTACTCTTCCTGCTCATGTTTTTTCTCTATCTCAAAAAAGATGAAAAATCTAAACAAAGAAAAACCCATGAAGACAAACAAACAAACAAAACAAAACAAGACAAAATAAAATGCACACAAAACATAGTGTCTATTTTGTTGTCTGACTACACTATTTCCCCTGTTCCAGCAGGCATCAATTTATAGCTTCTTGCTTAGGATTGGGACTTTGTATCCACTTCCTCTTTTCTGTGATGGTTTTAGCTTTTTAAAGGGTGTCCATTTGAAGTTCATATTTCTGGGAGACCATAAAATAAGTAGGAGACGAATGGACTCTAAGTGAAAAAGAAGCAAAGGGCACCTACTTTTAAGGTGGAGTGGCAGAGGGTGTGGTGTGGCCTGTCACAAACACCAAATCCCCAATCAGCTAGAGTCAAACAGGCTATTTTCACCTAGACAGCCCTGCCTTCCTCTTCTCCTTAAATGTGCCACTGCTAGGCTGTTAGTGCGTCTGCCCTCAGTGGAGAGCCAGATGATAGTGGCGTGTACCTTTAATGCCAGTACTAGCGGGGCAGAGGCAGGAAGATCTCTCAGAGTTCAAGTCCAGCCTGGTCTACAGAGTGAGTTCCAGGATAGCCAGAGCTGCACAACAAAACAAAGCAACAACAATAACAATAACATACAAAAAAGGGTGGACAAACCCAGCTACCCACACATCTATCTGGTAAGCTGGTCTCATCCTTTCTCCTTGCCCTTCCAAAGAGCTTGGCTAATTCACCTCTCCAAATGCTTTTCCCCTTTAATATTAGTAAACTGGTATTCTTGTCTTTTTTATGGTCTCCTTTTTAACTTTATCCCCTCCCCTCCCCCTTCTCCAGCACCATGTCTGCCTGCATGCTGCCATGCTTCCTACCTTGATGATAATGGCGGAAACCTGTGAAACTGTAAACCTGCACCAATTAAATGTTTTCCTTATTGAGAGTTGTTGCCCTGGAAAGCTGGGCGTGGTGGTGCATGCCTTTAATCCCAGCACATGGGAAGCAGAGGCAGGTGGATCTCTGTGAGTTCGAAGCCAGCCTTGTCTACAAAGAGAGTCCCAGGACAGCCAGGGCTATTATACAGAGAAACCATGTCTCAACAAAACAAAAAAGAGTTGTCAATGTTGGGGCTGGACAGTGGTGAAGAGCACTGGTTGTTCTTCCAAAGGTTCAATTTCCAGCACCCACATGACAGCTTACAATTGTCTCTAACTCTAAGATCTGACGCCCTCACGCAGACATACATGCAGGCAAAACACCAATGTACATAAAATAAAAATAAATACATTCTATGTAATATATATATGAGTTGCTGCCATGGACATAGTCTTTCTTCACAGTAACTGAAACCCTAGGACACATATTTTGGGTGAAAACAATTGTTTTCCTCTCCTCCAAGATTCCTTTCAACTCCTCTGTCATCCCAGTTCCTAGCTTGCCTTTTAAACAAATGTTCGAGGAGCTGCCTGGGCAGGTTCAAACAAGCAGCTGTCAAGAGCCACGTTTCCCTCCTTCCCCTCCCCCGCTTGCTAGTGCTATAAGCGGACTGGGATCCATAGCTCGGAACACTGGAGTTAAATTACACACGCCCAACCGTCTAGCAAGCTCTCCTTCTCTCTCTCTGCAGGGCTTGCTCTGTTTGGTTTGCTTTGCTTTACTTGGAGACACGGTCTCATGCAGGCTGATCTGGACTTTGCTAATGTGGCCAAGGACGGACTTGAACTCCTGACCTCTAGTCTCTGCCTCCTGAGGACCAGTGGTTACATATGTGTGGCATCACACTCAGCTTCCCTGTGCCTTTGCTTAGGAAGGTCTGAAATCCTGTAGATTCCTGGCACAAGTCCACATTCTGTTGTGTGTTGGAGCTCTGTATAGTGGGGTCAAGTGGCCGACACATGTTCTGAGCTGGAGGTGCTAGAAACGCTGAGGGTGAGGTAGCAGACCCTTTCCCTATTCAAATCCAGGCCTTTCTATTATTCCCTAAGTATTAGGCTGTGTAGCTCCCAACGTGTTTATTCAGTTCCATGTGTTAGCACTGAATGAAATCTGACCATGGGCTTCAGAACACACATCAGCTGGAGGACAACCTCAGCACCCAGATGCAACTAATGTGCCAGAGATTTGCTTGTTGGTTTGCTCCAACATCCTTAGTGAATGCACCTGTCCTCCTGGTTAAAGATGCCTTTGACACCTCAACACCATTCCTGTATTCTAGGCACACAAAAGGGACCAGTGGTGAAGGGCAAGGGGCCCAAGTGTCACTCACCAGCTGAACTTGTCCCTTTCACAGGCTGCGCTAGAGCAGCCTGCATCTCATTGGCCAGGGCCTTGTCACCTGGCTGCTTGTGAAGGAGGCTATGAAGAAGCCTTACTGTTGACTCTCCCACTTGGCCATGAGTCAGAATTCTCTCTCTGAGAAGAAGATGGAAAAATTAACACTTTGTAGGTGGTTACCCCCCTCCTACCACACCCAAGACTCTTCTGACGGCATCCTTAATCAAGTACACAAACATCCCTAAGTCCTGACTGTTGAGACAACTTTACACAGTGTACACCTTCACAGTTAAGGGTCCATACTGGCTGGGGATATCCCCTAAGGACAGGGGACTTCTTTAGTATATACAGAGTCCCGCTTTAATCCTAAGCATGAGAATCCAAATGGTGGAGTCAGAAACACGTGTCCGAATCTCTACTCTGCCACATGCCAGCCCTGTGGACATAAGATAGACAAGTCATGCTGGACTTTGGTTTTCTTACCGATGAAGCGTGATGGTTATTTCTGCTTCCTAGAGTTGTGTTAAGAATTAAATAGTTTAAATATAGAGCTCATGGTACATAATAAAAACTCAAGCTGGCCCAGTGGCACACACTTTTAATCCCAGCATTCGGGTGGCAGAGGCAGGTGGATCTCTGTGAGTTCAAGGCCAGGCTGGTCTACATAGAGAGGTTTTTTTTTTGTTTGTTTGGTTGGTTGGTTTGGTTTTTTGAGACAGGGTCTTTCTGTGTAGCCTTGGCTGTCCTGGACTTGTTTTGTAGACCAGGCTGACCTTGAACTCACAGCTATCCACTTGCCTCTGCCTCCCGAGTGCTGGGATTAAAGGCATGCACCACCACACCCAGCAGCATAGAGAGTTTCAGGACAACCAGGGCTACACGGAGTGACCTTGTCTCAAAAACAAAATGAAAGCCAAACCTCGGTTAATGCTCATAAAATTATTTAAATGCCTTACTGGATCCGTGACATGGCTTCTGAATCAATGACATGGCTTCTGGATCAGTGATATGGCATACACACACACACACACATATATATATACAGATGGATGATTGATAAATTATAGATATAATTAAAATGTTCACTTGCTGCATAGATCATACTGAATTATATTTGAACATGTTTGTGAAAAGTCAGGCACTCCCTTCTCCTCCTGGTGGCATTTAAACATTGAAAGCAACCATTTAAATTTCCCTGTAAAAATTTAAAACATAACAGAGAAGGCTAAAGTCCCCTTTTAACAATCCTATCCTAACACCCATCATCTTCCCTCAGGCCTTTCCTTTAGATATGTTATACACCACATGTGGGAAATAGGAAGTAGTAAAAATGTTAATTGGAAGTCATTCTTCAATCTTCTCCCGTCCTTCCTTCCCTCCTTCCTTCCTTCCTTCCCTCCTTCCCTCCTTCCTGTACAGGGAATGGAATAAGAGACCTTGCAGATTCGAGGCAAGCCCTCTACCACATCCCTCTTTTTCTTTGTTGTTTTTTTCAAGACTGGGTTTACAGTAATGAGATTAAAGGTGTGAGCCATCCCACCCCACTGATTAAAACTTTTTATAAGGTTACTTTTTAAAATAATGTGTAGGTAGGGCTGGAGAGGCAGCTCAATGGCCAAGAGCATAGACTGTTCTTCCAAAGGACTCAGGCTCAACTCCTACCACCTATGTGATAGCTCATAACCACCTGTAACACCACTCCCAGGGGACCCAACACCCTCTTCTGGCCTCTGTGGCTGCCAGGTACGCATGGGATCTGCAGACATATATGCAGACAAAATACTTGTAAACTTTAAATAAATAAACTTTAAAATAAGTGTATGGGTGTGTGTGTCTGCATATGGGTATGCATGTGCACATGAGTGCAAATGCACTTAGAAGCCAGAAACAAAGATCCACTGGGGCTGCAGTTACACATGCCTGTGAGCTGCCATGTGCTGGAAACTGAACCTTCTAGAAGAGCAGCAAGTGCTCTTACTTGCTGAACTGTTTTCCCAGAACCTTCTCTTTCTACTTTTTATTTTGAGGCAGGGTCTTACTAAGTTATCTATGCTGGGTTTGAATTCATTATGTACTCAGACAGACCATAAGGAGGCAATCCTCCTGCCTCAGTCTCCTGAGTAACTGAGACTTTAGGCCTTCACCACTGGGGCTGGCTTTAATTACATTTTTCTTTCTTTCTTTCTTTCTTTCTTCTTTCTTTCTTTCCTTCTTTTTCTTTCTTTCTTTCCACTTCTTTTTTTGGGGCGTGGGGACAGAATCTCATGAGTAGCTTGGGCTGGCATGAACCCTAAGTGGCCAAAGAGGATCTTGAATTCCTGATTCCCCTGCCTCCACCTACAACACCCTGGAACTGCAGGTGTGTGTTACCATGCCCAGTTTGGTTTGATTTTTTTTGGAGACATGCTTTCCTTTTGTAGCCCTGGCTGGTCGAAACTTACTATGTGGGCCAGGCTGGTCTTGGAACTCACAGAGATGAGCCTGTCTCTGCTTGAGTGCTGAGATTAAAAGCGGGCGCCACCACAGTTGACTGCTTTCAGAGCATCTCATGTAACTCAGGCTAGCCTTAGACTCCTCTGATTCTTGTGAATACAGGCTGTGACACCATACTTGGTTGCCCAGCCATCTTTTCCTTGTTTCTTTTTGAGGTCGGGGCTCACCAAGTTGTCCAGGTGAGCTGTGTTTTCACATTGTAGCCCGCGTAGGAACTGATCCTCCTGTGATCCTCACCTTCTCTAGCAGCTGGGACTGCAGGTGCGCACCACCAGGACCAGTTTACATTGCTTTCTGATTTAAAATTTTCCCTCTGGGCCTGGTACAATGGCGCATACCTTTTAGTCCCAGCGCTTGGGAGGCAGAGGCAGGCTGATCTCTGAGTTTGATGCCAGCCTGGTCTATAAAGTGAGTCTAGGACAGCCAGGAAGAATTAAAAAAAAAAAAGAAAGGAAAAGAAATTTCCCTCTGTGTCAAGGACTCCAAAAGAAAGCCTACAGAGTCAACTAACCTGGACCCATGGTGGCTCACAGAGACTGAGCCACCAACCAAAGAGCATGCATGGACTGGTGTTTGGCCTCCTTCACATATGCAGCAGATTCACAGCTTGGTCTTCATGTGAGTCCCCCAGAAAATGGAACTGGGGTCCTCTCTAACTCTGATGCCTCCCTTTGGAGGGAGGGAGAGGGGTGTGTGTGTTGGGGCGGGGGGGGGGGGGCGACTGGAGCCTGCAATCAGGATGTAAAGTGAATAAATAAGCTAATGGAGAGAGGAAAAAAAGAAAATTCTCTGTTGAATCTAATGCTCTCCTTCTAATATTGTTCACTGAGCCCTTGTCACCGCTCAGAAGCAGAGAGAACAGATCTTATCCCGTGCCATTTCATGCGGTGTGCCAACCCTGTAACAAACTCAGATTCCTGCCTCCACCCCCACCACCCTCGGTTAATTGTTCAGTGTTTTTGTGAAGATAAATGAGATAATCTGTGAAAGCACCACCAGTTCTTTTCAAGGTTGGAATGTAAGTGGAGCAGGAGTGTGTTCCCAGGGTAGGCATAAGTAAAATTAGTCCCCCCTCCACCCCCGCCCCAGCTAGGATATATTAATTTGCAGTTAGATGTTTCTGAGGCAGAGTCTCACACGGTAGCTTAGGCTGACCCGACACTCACAGAAATCCTCCTGCCTTCGCTTCTCAAGTGCTTGGATTACAGGCTCAAGCCACAATATCTGGCTTAGTTTTAAGTTTGTGAGGATTATATCATGTGTTCCGATGACTTGTGCTCAATTCCCTGGACCCAGGTGGTAGAAAAAGGGAACAGACACCTGCAGTTGTCCTGTGACATTCACGTCACATTTACAGTAGCATAGGCATGGGTGTGAACACACACACACACACACACAAAACTAATGAACATGATAAAATATAAAAAGGTATTCGCTGGCCAATAGACATGAGAGAAAAGGCTTGCCATCCCTAATCATCGGGGAAACACTGAGAATGTAAAAGCCTGTGACCATGGAAAGCAGTACAGAGGATCATCAGTAAACAGGGTACGACAGCACATGCTCGTAACCTTTCACAACATGAGAAAGGTAAAGCGTTTGTGGCCAACCTGGGATATTATTAATATCCTGATTCTTAAACAAACAAACAAGAGCCTGATTTAGTGGCGCACACCTGTAATCCTAGCACTTGGAACATGGAGGCAGCAGGATCTAAAGCTTGTGGTCATCCTCGGCCTTGTGTAAAATTTGAAGAGAGCTGGCCTATACGAGGCCCCATCTCAACAAATAAATTAAGCCATTAAGCCTTTAATCCCAGCACTTGGGAGGCAGAGGCAGGTGGATCGCTGTGAGTTCAAGGCCAGCCTGGTCTACAAAGCAAGTCTAGGACAGCCAAGGCTACACAGAGAAACCCTGTCTCAAAAAAACCAAAATAAATAAGTAAAATAAAATTAATTAAAATGAAAATTAGAAGTAGGTAGTATGGAGGTTGAATAAAAATGACACCACCCCCCCGCCCCGACTCCCCCACCTCCTCCCCCCTACCACCAAATAAGCTCTTATATTTGCATGCTTGGTCATCAGAGAGTGGCACTATTTGAGAAGGATTAGGGGGTGTGGCCTTGTTAGCGTAGGTGTGGTCTGTTGGAGGAAGTATGTCACTGGCAGTGAGCTTTGGGGTTTCAGAAGCTCAAGCCAGGCCCAGTGGCTGCCTCTCTTCCTGCTGTCTGCGGATCTGCATATAGAACTCTCAGCTGCTTCTCCAGTACCATGTCTGGCTGCAAGGTGCCATGCTCCCTGCCATGATGTTAATGGATCGGACCTCTGAAACTGTAAGCAAGTTTAGGTTAAATACTTTTCTTTATAAGAGTTGCCTTGGTCATCGTGTCTCTTCCCAGCAACAAAACACTAAGACAGGTAGACCCTGGGAAGTCTGGTGCCCATTCCTTCTTCTCATCTTCTCTGGTCTTGACTCCTCTCCCCATGCCCTAGGAGCAGCTTGAAATTTCTTTGTAGGTAAGATCTAGCTAATACATTTTATAACTTGTTGCTGAATCCCACCATTGATCCCTCATTTATTCTTTTTTATTTTAATTAATTAATTTATTTATTATGTATACAATGTGCACCTGCCAGCCAGGAGAGGTCACCAGATCTCATTATAGATGGTTGTGAGCCACTATGTGGTTTCTGGAAATTGAACTCAGGACCTCTGGAAGAGCAGACAGAAATCCTCCTGCCTTCGCTTCTCAAGTGCTTGGATTACAGGCTCAAGCCACAATATCTGGCTTAGTTTTAAGTTTGTGAGGATTATATCACGTGTTCCAATGACCTGTGCTCAATTTCCTGGACCCAGGTGGTGTCCCCCCCCCCCCCCCGCCGCCACCCATTTATTCTTATTCGCTTATTGAGGAGAGTCTCCTGAGACCTAGGATGACCTGGAACTGTATATGCAGCTTGCGCCGGCCTTGACATCTGATCCTCCCGTATCATCGCCCTTGAGACAGGGGGTGACAGGCACGCACCAGCATGCCCAGCTAAGTTTTATTCACTATTTTGTTATTTTATTTTCAAGTTTATTTATTTGTTATTTATATTTGTGGGTGTTGCCTTCATGCCACTGCCCCAGTGTGGACGTCAGAGGACATTGTGTGTGAGCTGTTCCTTTCCTTCCGCATGCACCTAGGCTGGCCTCAGAGTTGTGGTTGTCTGCATTAGCCTCCCAAAGGCAGGGGTCACATGCTTGTATCACCACAAACAACTCTTTATTTCTTTTTTTTTTTGTGTTTTGAGACAGGGTTTCTCTGTGTAGCCTTGGCTGTCCTGGACTCGCTTTGTAGACCAGGCTGGCCTCGAACTCACAGCGATCCACCTGCCTCTGCCTCCCGAGTGCTGAGATTAAAGGCGTGCGCCACCACGCCCGGCTTTTTAATGGACAGAACAAGTCCTATTGCATAGATTGATACATCATATTTATTTGTTAACTACTTGAGGTTGTTTTTTTTTTTTTTTTCCTTCTGTTTTTGCATTTTGTTTGTTTTTGTTTTCAGACAGGGCCTCACCATGTAACCCTGACTAGGCTAGAACTTGCTATTTAGATGAGGCTGACCTTGAACTCCTAAACCTCCTGCCTCTATCTTCTGAATACTGAGATTACAGGTAAGCGGTACCATGTTTCGAATCACAATTTGTCGGACCAGTGTTCTGTGAATGTATAATTATTTCTGTGGTGAAATTATTTTTAATAACTGGGAATAGCTTCTTGTGTGCATCCATCTATCAGGTTTTTCCAACCTACGGTGTGGGCCATATCTGGATATATTAGACTAATGACAGCTGTGAATTTAGGTCAGTAAAAATCATAGACTTGGCCGGGTGTAGTGGCACACACCTTTAATCCCAGCTCTTGGGAGGCAGAGGCAGGAGGATCTCTGTGAGTTTGAGGTCAACTTGGTCTACAAAGCTAGTCCAGGATAGGACTACAAGAGAAACCCTGTCTCTGAAAAAAAAAAAAAAAAAAAAAAAAATGAAAGAAAGAAAAACATATCATAGACGTGACTAAAATATCCAAAGATTTCTGTAATTTCTTTTGTAACTTAACTGTGTTGTTTCTGACATACTTTGTAAATGACAATGTCAGCTGCTGTGTCAATAAGCTGGACATTACTCGGTTGCAGTGGTGCACACCCTTAGCTCCAGCACTCAGGAGGCAGATGCACGCAGATATCTTGAGTTTAAGGCTAGTCTCATTTACATAGAGAGTTCCAGGCTAGCCAAGGAAACACAGTGAGATTCTGTCTAATTTTGTTGTTGTTGTTGACAGAGTTTCTCTATGTAGCCTTGGCTATCCTGCACCATGCCTGGCTTCTTCTTCTTTTTTTTTTAAGTTGGACATGTATAGTTGCAGATAATAATTTCACAAAGCAGAAAAGAGAAGGTGTTTAAACCTGGAGTTCATAAGATCTAATCTTTTAAAAAGAAGCTCTTTTGGGGGGTGGAGTGGGGATGTTGATACAGGGTTTTTCTGTGTGTAGCTCTGGCTGTCCTGGACTTGCTTTGTAGACCAGGCTGGCCTTGAACTCACAGCGATCCACCTGCCTCTGCCTCCCGAGTGCTGGGATTAAAGGCATGTGCCACCACGATTGGCAAGAAGCTTTGTAAGCCGGGCACAGTGGTATATGTCTGTAATCCCAGCACTGGGAGGCAGAGGCAGGCAGATCTCTGTGAGTTCGAGGCCAGCCTGGTCTACAAAGTGAGTCTAGGACAGTCAAGGCTACACAGAGACACCCTGTTTCAAAAAAACAAAAACAAAACGAAAGCTTTGTTTTCTTTTATTTTTTAATCATGTGTATGTATGTGTTTACTCTTGTGCTGAACCCTTCTGGGACTGGAGTTACAGGTCATTGTGAACCTGGTGTGGTGTAACAGGCCCCCAGACCTTAGCACAACTGACTCCAAGATGGAAGTGTACTGTTCAGGGGGTAATAAAACTCAGCACATAGACAGCACAGCACCACCTGCCAAAAGTCAAACAAAGGCCTGATGCATCGACACTCACAGCTCTGGGAAGTTTCTAAATGTACTAACCTTGCTTTTTGGCTTCTGTCAGTGCACTTCTGGCTAACTGTTCTTGTGAACTGAAGTCTGTCAACCCAGAGCATGGTTTTTGTGCTTAGAAGCTCACCCTGAGAAAGGCCTGGGGCTACACTGGGCTCCTGAGCACTCAGTGTAGTCACCGGCCGGCTGATAAAGACTTGATACTGGCTTAAACCCATGTCCAGGCAGTCTTCTCCGGTGAGTACCCCACAACAGTGGGCTCTGGGAATGAATTGAACTCAGGTCCTCTGGAAGAGCAACAGGGGCTCAGCTGAGCCATCTCTCCAACCCCATAAAATCTAATCTTAAGGCAAAGCCTGCGCAGCCTCATGGAAATGGTGGTCTGGGAAACTGTTGGCAGCCCCCTCCTTCTGCTGGTCACAAACTGCTGTGGGGTTTCTTCTCCTTCTTCTTCTTCTTCTTCTTCTTCTTCTTCTTCTTCTTCTTCTTCTTCTTCTTCTTCTTCTTCTTCTTCTTCTTCTTCTTCTTCTTCTTCTGAAGTCTCTGCCTCTTTTCAGAGTCCATGATATAAGAAAGCTATCGAAGTTCTAAATCCCTTTGCCTTCTGCTTTGCAAGATGCTCCTCTTTCCTAGGTGAGCTCCAAGAGTTCTTGACCTCAGCACTGACTGGCGTCTTGGAAGGAGTGACTGGATTCCAGGGGCTGCCCTGTGCCTTATCTCTGGTGTTCGCTCAAAAGATGCCAGCAGCACTCCGTCCCTCCATGGCAGTCTGCAGATGTTTCCAGATGGGCTCCAGGAGGTAGAGCAGAAAGAGGCAAAGCAGCACCTCCTCACTGTCTTCAGTCACTATCCAAGCATGGGGGGGGGGGAGGACGGGACACACAGACGGACAGCTGAACAGCAATCCACTGCTGTTCCAGCTTCCTCTCCAGCGGGAATTGCTTCCTTGTATAAAACCAAGATGCTCCTGTTGGTCAGCGTAAACAAGGTGTGGGAGTCGATGGTAAAGCAGTTGGATGAGGAATGTCTCTCTCTGATTTGGTTGATATATTTAAGCAGTGGGTTATCTCAGACATTGCTTGTCTTTCCCCCGCTAGTGAGTCATTTGGCGTGCACAGTGCCAGTCACAGCCTTGCTTCCAATTGAATGTCAAAGGGAGCTTTCTGACGTTGAAACATTTTTATACATAATTAAATCATATTCCCCTCCTCCTTTATTTCCCTTCCCTTCCTTTCTCTTCCTTTATTTTTATTTTTATTATTTTAAATGAGACTCATATGTTCCAGGATGGCCTCAGACCGACTACACATCAGCCAATGAGCTTGAGCTTCTAATCCTCCTGCCTCCACCTCCCAAATTCTCGGATTATAGAAATCCACCACCGTCTTTCTTTCTTTCTTTCTTTCTTTCTTTCTTTCTTTCTTTCTTTCTTTCTTTCTTTCTTCCTCTCCTGGTGAATGAATCCAGGGTTTTGTGCTTCACAGGCAGGTTTTCTACCAACCGAGTTACATCTTCATCCTGTACCTACATTTTGGCTGTCTAATTCTGCATCAGAAGTTTAGTTTTTTATCTCAGTGACTCTGCAAATGTGTTTTAGTTTTAGGACCGGCCTCTGGCCTCAGGAGAGGAAGGGGAAGAGGGCTATGGAGTCTCTTTTCTCCGGCCCCCTTTTTAAATTCTAACTTTTTTTAAAAATAAAAATTTAAAACTTTGATGTACATTAGTGTTTTGCCTGCATGTATGTCTGTGTGAGGGTGTCCAATCTTGGAGTTACAGACAGTTGTCAGCTGCAATGTGGGTGCTGAGAATTGAACCCAGGTCCTTTGGAAGAGCAGTCAGTGTTCTTTACTCTTTACTGCTAAACCATCTCTCCAACTCATAGAGTTTAACTTTTAAAACACTTCATTTTTTGGGTGTTTTTTCCTTTTCTTTCTTTTTCTTTTTTTTTGGTTTTTCGAGTTTAGATTTTTAGAGACAAGGTTTCCTTCTGTGTAGCCTTGACTATCCTGGACTCACTTTGTAGACGAGGCTGGCCTCGAACTCACAGCAATCCGCCTGCCTCTGCCTCCCATGTGCTGGGATTAAAAGTGTGCACCACCACCGCCTGGCTTTAAAACACTTTATATTTATTTATAAATATATGTGTGTTTAGAACTAGTGGACGTCAGCTGTCACTCTTCACCACGTAAGCCTCAGGGCACCAGAGATGGTGGGAGCTATTCTAACCTGCCGTCAGATGACCAAGAACCCTGCCAAGGCCAGTGTACCTGCCTGTTCTTCTGCAAGCATCCTGCAGCTGCTGATCCAAGCAGGGCTTCCTCATCCCTTCTCCTCTGACAGCATTTAAAACTCTACCTAAAGGGAGAAGAAGAAATGGCTCAGTGGCTAAGAGCATGTACCGCTCTTACAGAGAATCCTGCTTCCGTCCCCAGCCCCCACATTGGTCAATTTACAACTAGCTGTCTGAAATTCTTGTCAGGGGGATCTGATGCCACCCTCCTCCTCAGGCAGCTTCACTCAAGTGTGCATACACGGATTTAAAAATAAAATAAATCTCCCAAAACTACCTAAAAAATATAAAGGCATATATCATAAATTGGCTTGCTGTGACCATACAGCTATAATTCCAGCACTCTGGAGGCAGAGGCAAGAGGATCACTCCAGATTTGAGGACAGCCCGGTCTACATAGTAAGACCCTGGAGGCTTTGTCGCAAAAGATGTAGCAATACAAATAGACATATCACAATTTATATGTAAATAAAACTTGGGGGAGGCTGTTGAGAGATGTCCCTGGAGATGACATGACTTCTTTTGCATAGAGCTCCTACAGGCATGTGAGCTCCAGGAACACTTTCCAAGATGAATCAGAACTCAGGAGGGCATGCTCAGTGCAGGAGCCTGAGAACAGCGGGGAAGGGACTCTGCTCCGGAGGAGGATGACAGGGCTTTCTCAGAAGGTAAAACTGATAAGCTCTGTAAAAGGAATATTTTCCCGGCTCAGTTGTTGTCTGGAAGGCTTACTGGCTCCTTCTGCTAACCTAGGCTTAGTCCTGGAAGCTTCTCTTCCTCTGTGCAATCTAACCTAGGCCCAGAATGTTTTCAGCTTCTGAGACTTCCTGCTTAATGAGCTCACCCTTTCTTGTTCTTACTGAGCTCTGGGCCAGCTGGCTCAACTCAGCCTTTCTCACTCAAAACTGCTCTCCCAGCTGACTTATTCAATCTGGCTTTTCTGTTGGCCTCTTAATTGCTCTGCTTGGCCTCAAACGAACTCCAACAATCTTATCTTGTTTGTTTGTTTTTCGAGACAGGGTTTCTCTATTATCTTGGCTGTCCTGGACGCTCTTTGTAGACCAGGCTGGCCTCCAACTCACAAAAATCTGCCTGCCTCTGCCTCCTGAGTGCTGGGATTATAGGCGTGCGCCACCACCACCCAGCTTCCAACAAGCCTTTCTGACCTTCTGGCTTCTTCTAATTCTCTGGCTTGTTCCACCTTCACCTGTGTTCTCTCTCTACAAGCAGTCTATTACTGTCCTGGTAAAACCATCTCCTCTCCCCTCTGCATTGCCCTTTAAGTAGCTTCCCTTTCCTCTCTCTTCTCCTAAGAGTTGGGCGCATCTTATTCTGTCAAACCTTTCTCTGATTTATTACCCTTTCTGCCACTCAATCAGGCGTCGCTTTTTAAACAGCAGTGCTGCCTTCTACAAACCAACTTTACCTTCATTGTTTGGGATTAAAGGCGTGTACCACCACATCTGGATCTCAGCTTTTCTTTACCTGATACTTGCTCTACACCAAGCTGGCCTTGAATTCAGATCTGTTTGCCTCCGTCTCCTGGATTAAAGGTGTGTTTGTATTCCAGGCATATCACAGAGACCTAGAAGGTCTTTGGATGTGATCTCTTGCCAGAACAGCCATGTTCTGAATTAACATTCCTCTATAGACCCCAGCGCAGGTGTGCTCAATCCTGACCTCATTGTGCTAGGACAGGAAGAAAATGAGCAAAGGGACATCTGCCCACTCAGGCTAAGCTGGGAATCAAGTAAATTACAGACAGGAAGGGACCCGGTGATGGGGACACAGCGAACAGGCCTTCCTTAATGCTCAGCACATAGATGGGACCCCGGCACCCCATTTTGTCTTCACACTACCACCAGTCCTTTGCCAAAGCCTGAGGTTGCCCCTGTTTCCAGCTTCCGGGGCTCTTCCTTGCAGTTTTAAGGGAATAAAGAGGAGATGGCTGAGTTGCCAGGAGGCACATGGCGAGTGCTATTTATGGCTTGGGCTGAACGCCGAACTCCTAGAAAGAGTGTTTCTGACACTCTCTGCCTTCTGGGAATTAGGAAGGCTCGGGACAAACACTGCCTGGCAGTCCATGGTACCGAAGAAGTCTGAGCAGGGGAAGATGGACACAGTGACATCACTGAAGGAGATCCCCAGGGGCTGTCTTGGCTGCTTCATTTATTCAGTCATGCAGTTACTCAGCAGCTATGTCTGTCAGACCTCATTCTGTCTGCCTGACATACACAGCAACAAAGCAGATTTCTTATTCCCATCTTCAGGGGTTTTATGTTCTGACAAGAGGAAGATAGATTAAAAAAAATAATTTTTAAGCACGCCTTTAATCCCAGCACTTGGGAGGCAGAGGCAGACAGATCTCTGTGAGTTTGAGGCCAGCTAGGTCTACAAAGCGAGTCCAGGGCAGCTAGGGCTATACAGAGAAACCCTGTCTCAAAAACAAACAAACAAAAGAATAATTGAAAAAAAAAAGTAACCAGTCATGTACCTGCAATCCCTGAAGTCTCCTCCCTCAGCATGAAGGACTGCACTGCTCTCTTCTTTTTTTTCATGAGGAGTTGTGTATGTGTGTTGCTGGGGACTGAACTGCTGGCCTCACACATGCTAGACAAAAACTCTACTTTGTATTTGACACTTTTCAAAATATTAAATGTTTCGGGGTCAACAAGATGGCTTGGAGGGTCCAGGCATTTGCTACCAAGCCTGACACCCTGAGTTCAATCCCTAGACCCACATGGTAGAAGGAGGCACCCGAATTCTGTAGGCTAGCCCCTGATTGTTACACATGCACACACACCTCCATGAATAAATATTCAAAAACTTAAACATTATAGTCACTTTAAATGATTTTTTTTTTTTTTTTTTTTTTTTTTTGGTCTGTCTGTGTAGAGAGACAAGGTCTCATGCAGCTCAGGCTGGCCTCAGTCTCACTACATGGCTGAGGGCGCCTTGTCATTGGATCCGTCAAGTCTAGTCATGAAATGCTCAGGAGCCAGTGCCTTTTTATTTAACGCAGTAAAGACATCATCAGAGGATCTCCGAGGGTTTCCCAGGGCTGCCGAAAGAGCGTGCCACACGCTGAGTTATTTCAAACCTCAACCATTCTCACAGTTCAGAAGATTAGAAACCAAGGTGTCGGTGAGATCAGTTCCTCCTGGATGCTCTGAAGAGCCATCTGTTCCATGCCTTTCTCCAGGTTTCTCCTGGCTTCTGGCAATCCTTGCATTCCTTGGTCTTTAGACACGCCTTCTCAATTCAAGATCTCTCTCCATTGCCGTGTGGCATTTTCCCATGTATATGTGCATCCAAATGGCTTTTCAAAAAAAAAATTTTTTTTTTCTTTTTTGAGACATATAATTCTGGCTGGCCTGGAACTCACTCTGTAAATCAGGTTGGCCTTAGCCTCATAGAGACCTGCTACCTCTGCTTCCCAAACGCTGGGGTTAAAGGTGTGCCACCATGCCCAGCACAAATGCTCTTTTTATAAAGATAATGGTCATATTGGATTTAGGGTCTAAGTGAGTCTAATATGAACTCATCTTAAACTGGTAAAAGTTTTCAAAGATTGCATTTCCAAATAGGCTCCCACTTAGGTGCTGGTGGGTGATAATGCTGGGGCTTTACTCAGTTTAGTGCAGACTGCTGGGATCCTGTCAGCGCTGAGCTTAAGAACCTCACCCAGATCAGCTTTTTCAGGCTGCATTTAGTGTTCAGCTTTGTTCCCACTGTCTTGGCGTACTTGTCCTGAATCCCATTTCTCAGCCTGAACCCTATAAATTTATCCAATAGATAATAGAAACCAGATTGTATTAGATTAGTGGGAGCTACTTGGACATGGTCCACTTTTGTCTTTTCAGCAATGATTCATGTACTTATCAGAGTGCTTATTACTGATTTCATTCACTTATTTAGTGTGCTTGTGGGTGTGTGTGTGGGGGCATGTGCTTACCATGAAGTCAGAGGATGTCCTATAGAACCCGCCTCTCTCCCTCCATGTGGGTCCTGTAATTTGCACTCAGGCCACCAGGCTTGGTGGCAGGCATGTCTATCTGGCACCACTCCAACCCTTGTATATATTTTTATCTAGGACTCAGAGAAGAAAGTTGGAGGGAAATACTGACACTCAGCAGAAGTAGCCAACCACAGTACCTGTGCAGGAAGCTCGGGCTCTGGCAAACAAAGACCTCTCTGGAGTCTTGTTTAAGAATAAGCTCTAGCCGAGTGTGGTGGCCCACGCCTTTAATCCCAACGATTTGGAGGCAGAGGCAAGAGGATCTCTGTGAGTTCAAGGCCAGGCTGGTCTACAAAGCAAATCCAGGACAGCCAAGGCTGTTACACATAGAAATCTTGTCTCCAAAAACCACACACACACACACACACACACACACACACACACACACACACACACACACGAGTAAGCTCAGGTTGCTGCTCTGTTGGCAGTGGAGGTATTTCCTCTACTGGGATCCTCATCCACAGCCATCTTAGTCTCTTGGCTACAGTGGACTCAAGTCTATCACCTAAGGACAGTCACCTGTGAGCCACTGAGCACTGAGAGACAAGCTTGGAGGAGTAGGTGGGGGTGGGGTGGAGATGATTATTCCCAGCTTCAGAAGGGTTTTCCAGGATAGTCTTGGGATCAGTTTATCAACTTTGGATCGGGTCTAGCCACTGTTTCCTGGGCCTGGACTGGGCTCAAAGGCACAAGTATGTAGGGGAGAATTCACTAGAATCCCCCCGTAGTTTCTGTATCATTCCCAGACAAAGGTAAGTAGAGACACTGCTGATGGAGGCACTGCCTGTGTGTACTTTGCTTCCTTTTGAGCACTGAGTTTCAGTTCACTCCACCCTGTGCACAGAGCTCAGTCACCTGTCTGGACAGATCCTCCTGTTAATGGCAGGAAGCTGCATCCATCTAGTGAGCCTGGAGCTTGGAGGTGGACAGACCCATTTCATTTTCATGCCTACACTAGGCAGTGTCAACATGCAGCCTTCTAGAGTTGTCTTTTTTGGTTTGTTTGTTTGTTTGTTTTTCCCAGACAGGGTCTCTCTTTGTTAGCCTTGGCTGTCCTGGACTCGCTTTGTAGACCAGGCTGGCCTCGAACTCACAGAGATCCACCTGCCTCTGCCTCCTGAGTGCTGGGATTTCTAGAGTCGTCTTTGAACCAATATTCAGTGAGCATGTTCATTCTTTTCTTATTTATTTATTTATTAAGTATACAGCACTCTGGCTCCATGTACACCTGCAGGCCAGAAGAGAGCATCAGATCTCATTATAGATGGTTGTGAGCCACCATGTGGTTTCTGGGAATTGAACTCAGGCCCTCTGGCGGAGCAGTCAGTGCCGTTAACCTCTGAGCCATCTCTCCAGCCCCTCATTTTTATTTTTTAATTGGGAGAAAAAAAATCCTTCCCCATTCAGTTTACATGTATGTTTTTGGTTTTGTTTTGTTCCTTCCTGCATGCTTGTCTGTGCCCTACATGCGTGCTTGGTGCCCATGCAAGTCAGAGCTCCTGGAACAGAGTGTAGATGGTTGTGAGCTGCAGGTGGGTGCTGGGAATCAAGTCTTGCTCCTCTGGAAGGGCAGCCAACGCTTTTAACCACGGAATAATCTCTGTAGCTCCCTGGCAATATCTTTAATCTGGTGTGTGTATTGTGTGTTCTTGAATCCTTGAAGTGTTAATAAAAGCACTAAAACTGTCCTTTCACTCTTTTATTAGTCCCACAAGAGGCAATATTTCCCTTTTTACTTCCTGGTACACAAGGTTCAACTAGTTGTCAATTATAATCACACACACACACACACACACATAACAAACAAACAAACAAACAACCCCCCCCCCAGAAACCTAAATACTGGGAGCACAAAGTCCTTGGGCCTCCAGATCTGCAGGGAAACCGTGACTGTTAAGCGCTCAGGAGCTCCCTCACAAAGGAAAGGATCTGTAACCTGTTTTTCCATCCAGAAGGGAATTGGAGGTGATTAACAGCCTGGTGATTTGTGTTATCTGTTGGGCCTGGACATATCAAGCTCCTACAACCAGAGGTGCCTAACAGTCTAAATGAACTTTTCATTATCTGTATAGCTAGGGGCTCTCCCAAGATCCCTCAACCAGGACCAGAGGTGGCTAATAGCCAAATAACTTCTACTTTGCTCTCTGTATGACTAAGGTCAAGCTGGATCCTTCCTTGGGCTCTCAAGCTAGTTCAGGTAGTCTATCTCTAGAATCCCTTCTGGAAAGAAACGACACAGACTTTGAGTTGAATTTTGATGTAATTATGCCTCTTCCCTCATGAACCGGGATTATATTATACCATGAAACTTTCCCAAAGATTGTACTCTGTTCAAGTATGCTGGCAGTAAACCACCTGGCCTCGGACTCCCCAAGTTCGATCTCGGCTGAGGAAGTCAGACTGACTGAGTTTTTCTCACCTCTTCGAGGATCATTTTGCTGTCTTCAGGGACACCTGTAGAGAACGCCCACACACACCTCTCCACACTATACTTTGAACACATCCTTGTAAAAGGTTAGCACTTGGTTGGCTGAGGCAGGAAAATCATACATGCCGGCCCAGCCTGGAGAGAACATCTCAGAAAAACCAAGCCAGGGCCAGCAAGTTGGCTCAGAACCCATATGGTGCAAGGAGAAAGACTTCCCTAACCTCCACATGTGTGCTGTGCCACACATGCTCTCACATATACACCAGGACGCATAAAATAGAATATATATATATATATGCACACACACACACACACACACACACACACACACACACACACACACACACACACACATATATATATATTGCAAAACAGCAAGCCAATGCAGAAAAGACACTGGTAAACTTGCAAATGTTTGCCCAGGGCTGGAGAGTAAGCAAAGCCTTCATTCTCTTTCAGCTTTCACGAGACCCCTTGAGACTGAGTACAACAGTAACTGTCCCGGCAGAAACAAAGATACTCTAGACACTTGTGTCCCGCCCACCTCAGCTATCTGAACGGTGAAACAAAGGACTCCAAGGAATTGGAATTTTTTCCAGGAAAAAAAAAATCTCATGTAGGGAGAAGGGAACACCTGAAGCCTAGAGCCAGAAGGAGGAGAAAGAGGAGGAGCTTATCTCTCAGAAAGAGACTTCGCAGAGTACTGACCATTTGTCAGACCATCTTGTAGGACAGACTAGATCCCAGACAATGATAGGTCAGCAATGATCAAGACTACACGTGACAGGGCTGCTTGGTTACATACACCTCCTGCTCTGTGTTTAAACCTAACCCTCATCTCAGTATCCTGAGGGTGAGAGAGGGGTCACTAGACTTTTCTATTTGTTCCCCTTCTTAACATGCCTGCCTTCTTCTACGTGTCCCGCCATTGCTAAATTCTTTAGTCAGCTTATTGAGGATGGGTGACTGTTAACTCTGTTTTACAGAGAAGAAAAGCCAAGTCTCAGGTGAGTAGAGGAAGATAAAGCAAGCTGGACGAGGGTCCAGCTTCAGCTCTTTCTCTGGCAGTCATTCTGGTTTTTCTCTGCCCAGGGCAGAAATAGCAAGTACAGCACGTAACTACTCTATTTGTACCAGGGTGTCAAGAAAAATGTAGGTTACGTTTATGGAGGAAAAATACATTGAAGCTGTCAATTTGGTAGGAAAGAAGGGCTCTGGTTATTTGTAAGCAACTTGCCTTCGGACCATCTTCCACTGGGCATCATCAGTTCATTGGAGGCCACTAAAGGGCTAGGAGGGTAGTAGATTCTTTCTTTCTTTTCTTTTTTTTTTTTCCTTTTTCCTTTTTTTGGTTTTTTTGAGACAGGGTTTCTCTGTGAAGCCTTGGCTGTTCTGGACTCACTTTGTAGACCAGGCTGGCTTCGAACTCAAAGAGATTCACCTGCCTCTGCCTCCCAGAGTGCTGGGGTTACAGGCATGAGCCACCTTGCCCAGCGGGTAACAGATTCTTACAAAGGGAATTTCCCCTTTACATCAAACTTAGAAACATCTCCCGGTTTCCTCCTGTCTCCTCATTTCATCTGCAAAAGGGTCCTGCCTGGATGGAGCTTGGCAGTGACGTTGAAGCAGCCACCACTTGACTGTTTCTAACCCACAGAGACTGTTTCCCTCCCTAACAAACAACCTTGTGTGGCACTATAGTGCTCTTATGACAGCGGCAGTGCCTTGCAGATATATCTTACTTAGCTCAGGAGGTCAGGAGGCCTCAGTTCCTTCCCCATATGAGTCATGTGAGTTCAACGTTCCCCAAACTTTGGAGCACAGGGCACCAAGTCCCGAAGCCCTGACTTAAAGCTCAGGTTGTGTGTTGCTTTCTTTCATGGGTGTCTATGCTATCTATAAGTTCTAGATGTGCTGCTGTGCTGTGTGCCCTCACACAGAGTCTCCTGGGTCCATAGTGACTTCCTGGCATAAGTAGACTTCGTCTCTGGGACCCTATGGCCACCACCCATCATTCCCTCCCAATGGTCCCACCCTCACTTCTTTCCTCCCCAGTCCTGTTGCCTGAGCCCAATGTGCGAACCCACAGAATCTGTCTGGTTATGTAAGCTTCCTGGTCACTAAGTGGGTGACTCAGAACCAAGGTAGTGCCCAGCTATTTCCCAGCCTCAGGTGGCAGAGAAAACTGGAATTGAAAACAAGTCTTGCTAACAGGGTCCAGATGACAGCCTCCCTTTCCCAGTGACTGTGGCAAATGTCACTGAGCTCAGGGAACTGTCCTGGCCAGTGGAATTCTCCCGCTCCCTCGCTCATTTCCTAGTTCCTCTTCCCCTTCTGCCTTTGGCTGAGGAACAGGTTCACACTCAGTTCCGATTTGCCCTGGGCCTGCTATTTTGAAGGTCCTAGCCATGGACTGAATATTTTTTGTCTCCTACTTTCAAATTCATATACAGGAACTCTTATCCCCAGAGGTGACGGTGTTGGATGGTGGGACCTTTGGGCGACGTTCCAGTTCAGAAGAGGTGATGAGGGTGGGGCACCCATGATGGGGTTAGCGTCTTCATGGGAAGAAAGCATGAGACAAGGTGGAAGGGAAAGAGATAGAGTTGGCAAAACAGGAAGTCCCCTGTAGTAGGCCACTCACCCTGTGACGCCCAGCACTCAGATCTCAGACTTCCCATCTCCCAAACTGTGATAAACAAATGTCTGTTGTCCGGGCAACAGTCTACGTGTTTTATTGTAAGGGCCTGAACCAACGAGGCTCAGGCAGGAAGGGAGCCTCTGGTGTGGGAGGATGTTCGGGTTATAGCTCACACGGCTCCAGGGCCAGTATTGAGTAAAGACATTATTTAGAATCATTGGTGATAGCAAGGACAGACTGTGGTTGACTTTAGATGCATCCCTGGCCCTTCCTCATCTTCCTCATCTCTCTCTTCCAGAACAGAAAATGCCAGCTCTGGTACAGGTTCTACCCCTGCCGAGGCACCGAGGGCCAGGCAGCTCACTTATTTTCTGTCCTCTGACCCACATCTGCCTGAGAATGGTTGTTCATTCCATTTATTGCTATCAAGGACCAAGCCCCTGCTTTATGCAGGCTCTTCCCAGGTGCGGTGTGATGCAAATAAGATAGAAGCAATCCTGTCCCCATAGAGCCTAGGCTATGTAGCGAGAGGACCCACAAGGGGATAGCAGATAAGCACCAATTGTGTTAAGTGCTCCTTGGGAGATAAGAGAATGAAGGAATAGACAGTGACTTTGAGGGAAACTATGATTGGGAAGCCTCTACAATGTGAGCAAGCATCTGGGAGAGTTGGGAGACAATACAAGCAAGAATGCATTAGAGTCTGGGCGTGGTGCCACATGCCTTGAATCCCAGCACTCGGGAGGCAGAGGCAGGCAGATCGCCGTGAGTTCAAGGCCAGCCTGGTCTACAGAGCAAGTCCAGGACAGCCAAGACTAACACAGAGAGACTCTGTCTTGAAAAACAACAACAAACAAAAGTGCACAATACAATGCAGCAACCAAGTTTGGTAGACATAAAGCAAACGCTATCTTTAGGCTTTACGCCATTTCCTGATCAGAGCATAATGGCCTAGTGGCTGGAAAGCACAGGAGAGCCACTTAACTCACACAGAGCTCCATGTTAGGGCTCCTAGAGGAAGGGGGTGGACATGTTAGTGAGGTAGAAGTTCTGGTCCCTTTGAGGACATGACTGGATCCAGAATCCAGTCTATATATAGAGATGCTCTCAGGGGTGCCTTGATCCTTTCTCTTTCTCTGATCAATACTTGTCTTGTATTTATAGAATGCCTGCTAAAGGATTGGGGTCCCCAGTTCCCAGGAACTCAGGATATAACCATCCCCTCTCCCACACCCTAGGCCCTGAGGAGGCTACATCTTCAGCCTGTCCCTCTTTGAGGCCATATTGACTATAGTTCTCTTTGCTTGTTATTTTGCCTCTCGGCGACATCCCTTTGGAAGGCCAAGGAGGCATCTAAAATCTCAATGTTTCATCACGCAAGATTTCTTTGAACAAATGTCAGGAGGTCCAGAGCGTCATCACACAGTCATCCTTCAGGAAGCCCAGCGGTTATGTTTGTTGACAGCATTGAAAGCTCAGGAGACCAGCAAGGTGGGGTGCAGTGGGGCTCAGTTTCAGATTGACCCAGGGTGTTAGGATTCTGCTTCAGTCTGCCTACCTGTGATGTCATTGCCTACCTGCCACGGGAAGCATGGCCCTGCCCAAGGCTATATAAAAGGACAGTCCTACCTCAACCCTCCCTCTTACTTTCTCTCTCTTCCTCTGTCTCTGTCTCTCTCTTTCTCTGGGGTACCCTCCTCCCTTTCCTTCTCTCCCCATGGTCACGTAATAAATCTTATATAATCTAATATCTGGTATTGGTATCTTTTTATCATTTTCTTATTATAAACATAAAACAGGGCATCTTTCCTTAGAGCCAAGTACTCTGGATGGGGGAAGACTTAATCTCAGGTCCCCACCTTGGAAGCATCAAGCCTGATGCCCCTTCAGTTCTGACATTTCTGTAGGCGTGTGACATCAAAAGGACAGTGTTAGGGAGGAATGAGAGGATACAAGGGGTGGGATAACAATTGAGATGTAATATGAATAAATTAATAAACTATATTTTTAAAAAAGGACAATGTTGTTCCTAACTTGGGTGAATGCTCTGAGATGCAGGCTGAGGTGGGAGCACAATGGATGGAGTGTAGACTTTGGTCCCTTGGTGAGTTCTAAGTTCTTCCTGTCTCTCGGCTCCCTCTCTCTCTCTTCCTCTGAGACCCCAGCATCCCCTTTGTCCCCTCATACAGGTGTCTCTCACTCTTTTACGTCTCACCTCAGATGTCAGCTCCTCAGAGAATCTTTTGTTTTCTTCTCTCTTTGAACCACCCTCATTTACTTTGTCTACCACTCTCCCTTCAACGGTCTTGTTTATACATCTGTGTATCAATTTACTGCGAATTCCCTCCAGTTAAGGCCCTTGTGGTACTCCCCTCTACCCTAGTCAGTGGTTAGCAAATATCTGTAGAACAAACGAATGGGTAAAGGAGATTTCTTAAGAGCCAGGGTTCTCAATCTATAGTATGCATCAAATCATCCCAGGGAACATTTACAAAACTACCCAGTCTTCACTTTTAGAGCTTCTGGTTCCTGTTAGGGGGAGGGTGTGTCTAACAGGCTCCAGGGGCCACTCATGCTGGACCAGAGGATGTACCTGAGAGCTGATTCCTGCAGTGGATCCCATCAGCACCACACTAAAACACCACCAGGCTCCGCGTTTTGGTCACTGAAGGATTGCATATATAATGGTGGCCCGCTGGCGTGAGAATGCCTATTGCTTAGTGATGTCACTTCCCTTGTGCATTTCTCATGCACTTGTGATAATGACCTGTGAACCAGCCTACTGTGTGGCCAGTCACCAAAAAAATATAGTGCTTGCAGTCAGGTACAGACCATAATACTTGATCATGACAGCGCAAGTCTGTGTTGCTGGCTCACACATTAATCATTATCATTGTTTTAGAGTGTGTGCCTATCTATAACTTGTGGGAGGAGGGGCTGGCTTACAGAGGTTTAGTCTATTATCTTCATGGCAGGAAGCATGGAGGCATACAGGCCAGCACGGAGACTAAGAATTCTACATCGGCATCTGAAGGCAGCAGGAAGAGAGAGAGAGCACTGGGTTTGGCTTGGGCTCCTGAAACCCCACAGACCACCCACAGATACACTTTCTCAACAGGACCACACCTACTCCCAGAAGGCACCACCTCCTAATCCCTATTAAATAGCACCATCCCCAAACCCCCAAACATTCAAATATATGAGCCTATGGAGATCATTCTTACACAAACTACCATATATATTTAAATGTGTGTGTGTGTATATATATATATATATGTTTATGCACATATAAACATATATTTAAATAACTGTAAAATGATACCCTGTGTCCTATCAATGGTGCCTCTTATACCATATGTTTACTGGATGTACTCTTGCTTAAATTATTTTCTCTTGTGCTTGATTTATTTTTGTTTTTGTTTGTTTTGTTGTTGTTGTTGTTGGTTTTTGTTTTTGAGACAACCTCATCTAGTGTAAGCTGGCCTCAGACTTGATATAAAGCTAAGGATGGTTTCAAACTTCTGTACCTCCAACCTCTGCCCCCCTGAGTATTGAGATTATAAGCACATGCCACCACACCTGACTCTTATTTATTTATTTGTATTATTTAGGGGATATGGTGATTTGAATGAGAGTGGCTCCCATTGGCTCATATATGTGTTGGTGGAACTTTGGGAAGGAGTAAGAGGTGTGGCCTTGTTGGAGGCAGTGTGTCAGTGGGGGAGGTCTTTGAGATTCCCAAAGCCCCCATGAGATGCAAACTCTTGGCTCCAGCATCAGGCTTGCCTGCTGCCATACTCCCTGCCATGTGGTCATGGATTTCAACCCTCTGGATAGGTGACCCCAAAATTAAATGCTCTCTTTTATAAGTTGCCTTAGTCATGATGTTTGTCATGACAATACAAAAGTAACTGAGGGAGCCAGAGAGATAGCTCAGAGTTTAAGAGCACTGGCTGCTTTTCCAAAGGTCCTGAGTTCAATTCCCAGCAACCACATTGTAGCTCACAACCATCTATAATGAGGTATGGTGCCCTCTTCTGGTGTGCGGGCGTACATGCAGGCAGCCATAGGGGGTTTATCTATGACGGCAGTTCTCAACCTTCCTGATGCTGCCGATCTTTAATACAGTTCCTCACGTTGTGGTGATCCTGACCATAGAATTATTTTTGTTGCTACTTCATAACTGAAATTTTGTTACTGAGCGGTATCTCAGTTCCTAAGACCATCAGAAATCCGTGTTTGCTGATGGGCATGGTCCTGAACGCCGGGTTGACAATCACTGATCTATGGGGATAGAAACAAGAGGGACCTCTGCCCAAGCTCACTCTCTGTGTGGGGAGGGGTTGTAGCATCTTTCGAAAAATAAAATACTCTTTTGGCAAAGCAGCCACTTTGAGGTAGTGACACTATCTTCATTAGCTATGAAGACAAATTTTAGTGAGAAAAGGAGAGGAGAGGCTGAAGAGTCATCAATGAACAGGGACTGGAAATACAGTGTTGCGCTGTCTCCTGACCTATCAGATACTTTGCCACCGCGCAATTTGTCCACATCCCCCATGTTTCCTTTCTTTCTTTCTTTCTTTCTTTCTTTCTTTCTTTCTTTCTTTTTTTCTTTCTTTCTTTCTTTCTTGGTTCTTTTGAGAAGGGTTTCTCTGTGGAACAGTCCTGGCTTTGCTGGATTCACTTTTGTAGACCAGGCTGGCCTCGAACTCACAGTGATCAGCCTGCCTCTGCCTCCTAGGTGCTGGCATCAAAGGCGTGTGACACTACACCCGGCGGCCCCACATGTTTCATACAAGTTGGATCTGATAACCATGGAGAGGCAGAGTCCTCATCTTAAGATGGGGTCGGGGTGGGGAGAGGTGCGATGGAGTGGAGCTGAGTGGAGAGACAGGGGTCATCTTTTCCCTGTACCACAGAGACGTTAAACTCCTTGGCACTCAACCAATTCTAAAAAAAAAAACTGTGACGTTGTTTTAAAATGTATCTATTTCCAAAGGCCTGAGTTACACACTGTGTGAACATTCTCACCCCCTAAGAAAAACAAGGCAAAACTCAACAAACTCTACAAAGCAAAATGACAATAACAAAGATATAATGACTCATTATGTAGCCCAGAGTAGTCCTGGATTCCTTCTCCTCCTGTCTCAGCCTCCCAACTGCTAGGACTATTTTGGTTTCTTCCTCTAGCATGGATTCTGGGGACCAACAGAATTCTAGGCTTCTGCGGCAACCCCACCAGCCCACTTTTAGTCTGATACTTGCTTGTTTTGAGACTGGATCTTACACTGTTGTAGCTCAGGCTGTCCTAGAATTTCCTATATAGCTCAGGTTGGCCTTGAACTCTCAGGCATCCTCTGGCCTTCCATGTGGATTAGAAGAGTGAGCCACTATACTTGACTTGCAGTTAGCAACTCATGCTTTGTAGACATGACCACTCAAGGCCTGAGTTCAACCCAAATATTTCAGGAAAAACTCCCAAGGCAGCCAGGCATGGCTTTTAAAATTTATTTTTGTTACATTTAAAAATTTGTACTGTCGGCTGGACGTGGTGGTTCATGCCTGTAATCCCAGCACTTAGGAGGGAAAGGCAGATGGATCTCAGTGAGTTTGAGGCCAGCCTGGTTTAGGGGGTCCAGGCCAACTACGGCTACCTAGTGAAACCATCTCAACAAAACAAAATAACAACAAAGGAACAAGTCCCCCATGTCCTGTTTTACCTCCTACCCCTTCCTCAGCCTGTTGCTTTTTGTTCCTGCATCTTGGCTCACTGATCCATAAACTGGCTCCTGAATAATCAGCTACAGGGTTGTTCTAAAATTAAATGATATATTCAGTGGAAAAGGCTGCCAAGTGCTCAGCCAATTTTTTTTTTTTTTCCAAGACAAGGTTTCTCTGTGTAGCCTTCACTGTCCTAGACTCGCTTTGTAGACCAGGCTGGCCTCGAACTCACAGTGATCTGCCTGCCTCTGCCTCCCAAGTGCTGGGATTAAAGGCATGCACCACCACGCCCAGATCAGATAATGTTTTTAAAGACTTTTTTGTTTTCTTTTTGAAACAGAGTCTGGATAAATAGCCCAGGCTAGCCCTGTACTTACAATCTGAACGCATGGAAATGAATGATTAAAATGATCAAGATCATATTATTTCATACCTCATGTGTCACCACACCCTGCTTCAGGCTTCTTTGTATTTAAAACTATGTAAAAAAAACATTTTGAGGCAACTAAGTAGAAGAACTTGTCAGTGATTTTTCATTTACAGTCTTTTTGGTGGCCAAGGTAAGCCTAGAGAGTATTTTTTTCAAAATTAAAAAGAGCGGGTAGATTTTGGAGGCAATCTGCTATGAGAATCTCTTTCCACCTGGGTAGTCATAAGCTGCCTATTGGGGCTACATTCTGAGAAACTATCTGTAAGCAGTTTCTACCTTGTGCAAATATCATAGGTCACATTTACACAAACTCCTACTGCAGTGTAACCTATTGCACACTGAGACTACGTGGTATTCTATGTGTCTATAGACACATGGTGTGGCCTATTGTTTCCATGGTCACAAAGAGCAAAACAACCTTCTCACCAGGCTCTACCCCTAGATGAGGAGCTATAGGCAGTTGATGGTTACTGAGAGGAGGCTCAGTCTTCTTTGGGATGAGCACCTAGATAGGTCATCCAATCCCAAGAGGTCAGCCATACATATGAATTATGAACACACACACACGCACACACACACACACACGTGTAACAATAATAATGAGATAATGAAAGGTTAGCCATACATGTGAACTTAGCCGATTGTATTATAAACACACACACACATATGTGTAACAATAACAATGAGATAATGAGAGGTCAGCCATACATGTGAACTTAGTCAACTGTATTATAAATAAACACACACACACATATGTGTAACACTAACAATGAGATAATGAGAGGCCATGAGTTTAAGAAGGGGGAGTTGGAGGAAGGTGGAGCGTGATGTGAATACAGTACTTGTCTACGAAATTCCCAAACAACAACAACCCAGTGTGAATCAAACACACAAGGAAATGATTCAACTAAGAGACAAAGGGCCAGGTGTGTGTGGCCCATAGCTGTATTCCCAGCACTTGGACCTAAGGAAGGAAGGTTGAGAGTTAGAGGCTAGCCTGGGCTCCACAGAGAGACCCTCTCTCCTTCTCAAAACAAAGAACCAAAAGCCAGGAACATGGTGTATGAGCTTGCAACTGGCTTGGCATATTGTTTACATAAAATATTTATTCATTTATCTCTCATATATTATATCCCAAATTACAGTTTCTCCTTCCTCTCCTCCAAGTCCCTCCTCTACACCTCCCCTCCCTCCTAGATCCACTTTTCCTCAGTTTCCCCTCAGAGAAGAGCAGGCCTTCCAGGGACAGTGACCAAACATGGCATAGCAAATTATAGCAAGATTGGGCTTGGGCATATACCCTCCCATAGGAGGAAAAGGGTCCTCAAAACAAGCAAGCAAGCAAAAAAAAAAAAAAGAGTCAGAGATAGTACCACCCCCATTAAAAGTCCCAGAAGACACCGAACTAAACAACTCTAACCTATATGCTGACGACCTAGGTCACACCCATACAGGTTCCTGATTGTCATTTCAGTCTGAGCCCCCATAAGCCCTGGTTAGATGATTATGTGAGCTGTGTTCTTGTGGTGTCCTTGCCCACTCTGGTCCCTACAATCCTTCCTCCCCATCTTCCTCAGGATTCCTTGAGTTCCTTTTAATGTTTGGTGTGGGTCTCTGCATCTGCTCCCATCAGTTGCTGGATGAAGCCTCTCTGATGATGATTATGCCAGAGTCCAGTAACAGATAACCTTTTTAGAGATGCAAGGAATGCACTGTAAAAATTGTAAACTATGCCAGCCATGGTGGCGCACACCTTTAATCCCAGCACTCGGGAGGCAGAGACAGGCAGATCTCTGAGTTTGAAGCCAGCCTGATCTACAAAGGGAGTTCTAGGACAGCCAGAGCTGTCCTGGCTATACAGAAACAAACAAACAAACAAAAACTTCGTAAACGATTGCATGTTAAGTGCATAGATTGGTAATACGATCATTTATTATTTTTTTATTTAAATAGTTTATTCAGATTACATATCAATTGTTAACCCCTCACTTGTATCTTCTCATTCCCCCCTCCCTCCCTCTTTCACCCTATTCCCCTCCCCTAGGCCTGTGACGGAAGGGGACCTCCTCCCCCACCATTATGCTCGCAGCCTATCAGGTCTCATCTGGATAGACTGCTTGCCCTTCCTCTGAGTGCCACTAGGCCTCCCCACCAAGGGGAAGTGATTACATAGGGAGCATATATGACTCTCTACCTGTGTTGCAGGTTTCAACAGTTTATTGCAGTGTTTGTAGTAGCATCATTAGAAACGTGGGACAATGTCTTGCTCTATGATGTCATTGAGTGATGGGATTTTTCCCTCTTTATTATTTTTTTCTTTGGAGATTTTACTTGTTTGCTTGAGACAAGGTCTCATATATCCCATGCTGGCACCAAACAGGAAACCAAGCCAAGGAAGCCCTTTAATGCCTGATCTTCTGCTTCTTCCTCCCATATGGTGGGTTAAAGGCCCGCAGTACCACAGCTAGTTTACCCCGTGCTGGGAACTGAGGCCAGGGCTTCATGCATGCTGCCAGGAATGTGTTAACTGAGCTAGCCTCCCTTCCCCCGTCTCCTTATATAGCTGGATATGATCCTGAGCTCCTCATCTTCCTGCCTGTGGGTCTCAAGTGCTGGGATTATAGGTGTGGGCCATCACACCTGGCTTCTGTTTATAACCTTGTGAGATCACTGTTTACTGAGGCATTGGGACACATTACAGATTGCTGGAGCAGAGGTTGCCATCATTGTGACACACCTGAGAGAGAGAGAGAGAGAGAGAGAGAGAGAGAGAGAGAGAGAGAGAGTGTGTTCCCATGCTTAACTCAATGTCTGCAGTCCTTATTTTGTTAAGAGAGCTCCCTGGTGTGTTAATCTAAGACCTGCTTTAACTCGGGAGCAACACCTGTGGCACTGAAAGTTCTGCCTGATGCTTCATTTTCTGTTTGAACTCAGGTTTTCTGAGTGCCACATTTTTTTTTCTATTTTCTTTCACTGAGGATCTCTTGTTACTGTTCACCTGACTAAGAATCATTGCATCATCTTTATCTTTTTTTTTTTTTAGGTTTTCTGAGGCAGGGTTTCTTTGTTTAACAGAGCCCTGGATGTCCTGGACTCACTTTGTAGATCAGGCTGGCCTTGAACTCACAGAGATCCACCAGCCTCTGCTTTTCGAGTGCCGGGATTAAAAACATGCGCCATCATGCCTGGCTCATTGCATCGTCTTCAAAGGCCAAGTTTGGATGTTTCAGCTCGGGAGAGAGAAGATCCTGGCTTCAGCATTGATCTCCTCTAGACTGCCCCTCTGGAGAAGGCAGTGAGAGCAGAGCTTTTGTTGATGGGCTCTTTAGCAATAACAGGCAACCAAGGGGAAGCAGGAGGGATCTTTGGGACATGGGACATTTGCATGAAGGATTCATTTATACATTTATAAACTATGGATTATAATAAATATGAATATATGGTGAAGTAATTTTATAAATATGTATAAGCAAATATAAATTTATATGTAATATAAATGTATGCAATAATTGTACTTAGAATTGGGCATATATTACCTGTCAGGAAAGGATGACTCGCAATTGATTTTTACAAAGCCATTGAGGATCAGAAAGAGCTAAAAATCATTCATTCAGTTTGTTTCCATCTAACAAAGATTTGATTACTAACTGACTGTAAGTTATTCTATGAGGTTTAGAGAATATACTAGAAATAAAACACATGTGATCCTTACAGCACTCACATTCTAGTGAGAGAAAAATGTATAGGTAGACAGCATGCTAACAGCCCGCGGCCCACTGAGGAAAGGATGGGTCAAGAACTATTGCTCATTAGGGGCTAGGGAGCTAATTCAGTGGTTAAGAGTCCTGGTTGCTCTTCCAGAGGGCCCATGTCGGATTCCCAGCACCCACATGGATATTTGCAACCACCTGTAACTCCAGTTCTAGGGGACCTGATGCCCTCTTCTGGTATCCACAGGCACCAGGCATGCATCATGCATGTGGTGCACAGATATACATGTAGGTACAACACCGTACACATGAAAAAAAAAAAAGAAATAAATCTTTTTTTTTTTTTTTTTTTTTTTGAGACAGGGTTTCTCTGTGTAGCTCTGGCTGTTCTGGAATTCGCTCTGTAGACCAGGCTGGCCTTGAACGCAGAGATCCACCTGTGTCTGCCTTAGGAGTGCTGGTATTTAAGGCGTGCAGCGCCCCCCCCCCAAAAGCAAAAGAAATAAATCTTAAAACAAACAACAACAGCATTTTATTTTTCAATGTGTTGTGGGTGCACATGCTCTACATGTGTGTATGTGGGTATGTCATGATGAGAGAGAGTGTGGCAGTCAGAAGACAATTGTTGGAGTCAATTCTCTTATTCCGTCACGTAGGTTCTGGGACTTGAACTCTGGTCCTCAGGCTTGGTAGCAGGTACTTTGATCACCTGAACTATCTGGTAGAGGCAGTCTACAGAGTGAGTTCCAAGACAGCCAGGGCTACACAGAGAGACCCTTGTCACACACATAAATAACGTTATTTGCAACCTAGAGTTACATGTAAGTCTCAAAGGCCTCTGTTTCTTTCTCACTTTAGCAGGGCTCTAAACATTCTACTGAACGGAGAAAGGTTTCTCTCTTTTCCAGCTCCCACTAGGTAGGATAGTGCCAGCTCCCTAGAAGCAAAAGCTGGGCCACACGGTACTTTCTTTCCCAGTCGAGAGGCTTGCTGCCAGTCTCTGCTCCTTCTTGTGCAGGACCCAGAAGCCTGAGAGCTCCAGAAAGGTACATGCAAGCAAGCTGGCCACTTTTTAAGCTTTGTAAATATCCATTAAGATAATGCTCAGGGTTTTATCTGAGGCCCCTTTTGTTTGTTGCTGAGTGGCTTTTCCTACGTGCATATCTGTTGCTTAAAAAATGCAAGCGATTTATACAATCCCTGGCCCCAGTCCTCATCCTTCGGGATGAGGTGGCACTGTGCAAGCAGAGTCGTTCCTAGTTTTGAATTCACCTTGTCCTAGATTTACCTACCAGAGTGAGTCGTATAAAGAGAAGACTTGTTAAAATTTTTTTACAACTCACTAACAAAGCTGGCATTCAAATCTATAACTGATTTCTGGGCCTTTGCTCTCCAGGCACTAGATTAGATATGTTGTGTGCACGCAGTGCTCTCAGGATGCCTGGGCTCCCTGCTGACCACAACTTTCTGTTGCTATTTCTGGGGAGTGGCGCCGCCTTACTGTTAAGGCCAGTTGTGATTTAGAGAAAAACATGGTGAAAATTCAAATAAATAACATTTTAGAATTTTTTTTCTAACTTTAGGTCATTGGTATCATTTAGAGGGAAAATCATCTAATATCATAATAATAATAATAATAATAATAATAATAATAATAATAATAATAATAATAATAATAATAATAATAATAAAAAAAATAGGGGCTGGAAAGATGGCTCAGAGGTTAATAGCACTGGTTGTTCTTTCAAAGGTCCCAAGTTCAATTCCTAGCGCCCTCATGGTGGCTCACAACCATCTACAATGAGATCTGGTGCACTCTTCTAGCATGTAGGTACATTCAGGCAGAACACTGTATAATAATAAATAAATCTTAAAAAAAATAATTATCCAGGTATGTGGTATGCTTGCCTTTAATCTCAGTACTGGGGAGGCAGAGTCAAGGAGACCTCTGTGAGTTTGAAGTCTGGCTAGCCTACATAGTGAGTTCCAGGCCACATGGAAACTCTGCACAGTGAGACCCTGTCTCAAAATAAGTAAGCTAAACTAACTAAACAAAAGCTACAACAAAAATAATTCAAATTCAAGTGGCCATGTATAGTAGAGTAGGCCCTAGGTGAGAGTCCTCTTAGTTACTCAAGGCGATTCAGAATTGGTTCCTGGAAAGCTGTTGCTCCTCTTTTGCGTAACCTATTCCCCCCCTCCCCCCACCTTCACTGGTTCCCTTTATTCTTATCTTGGCCTTGGTGGAGAGGTGGTACTCTCCTGTCCTGAGAGCCCCTTTGGAGTGGACTTCAGGTCATAAGTCTTCTAATGTTAGGAATGAACTAGTTGTGGGGACCTCAGACAGCATGCCCCTGGCACTCCCTTAGCAATCACCTAAGAAATGTCAGAGAAAGGAAAAGCCTGAACTAGGGAGGGAGGGAGGGAGAGGGGGAGAGAGAGAGAGAGACAGACAGACAGACAGACAGACAGACAGAGACAGGGAGAAAGTGTCAGGCTTGCTTTCCAGGGAGCCATTAAATATTTATGGGATTCCAGGCCCTAGATTTATGCCTGTTGCTGAGCTGTTTTTATGGACAATAGTCAAGTACATTGGTCTCTGTCCTTCCACATCCAGAGCCCAGGGAATGCTGGTCCCTGGCCTAGGCATAGGGCAGCTGGTACTTGGAAAGTCTAAACAGGAGGCTTCTCCTCCTTCTTAATTAATGCTGCTTCTGAGACTTAACGCTCGGGTCTGTCAAGTCCCAGATTCAGTTCTTCCGGGAAATGCCATCTATATAGGGCACTTCTTTCTGGGCAGTAAAAGCACTACTAATTCTGTTTTTGTGTAACTGTTAGTGCCTGGCTGCTATCTCTTCTCCTAGACTACAAGGGGCAAGGGTAGGGGGTTAAGCTTCACCACCTAAAAAACAAAACACCCTTCTTGTACGGTCTGCTCTTGCTTCAGCCCACCCTGGACGTACACACACCAGATCCCTCCCTTACTCTTCAAAGACACAATTGAAATGCCTACGTGAGTTTTCATATACAGTCTAGTCATTGTATCAAGTGTGCACTAAACACTAAACAAGGAAGTGTCATCACAGTTCCTTTAGGATTTTGCTAATGTCTTTAGCTGGCCTGCTGCCGCTGACTTCTGTTGTTCCAGAAGTCATTTTTACACAAGCAGGCTCCTCCTTCTCTTCTTCTTCTTCTGTTTCATTTTGTTTTTTTCGAGACAGGGTTTTTCTGTGTAGCCTTGGCTGTCTTAGACTGACTTTGTACACCAGGCTGGCCTCGAACTCACAGCGATCCACCTGCCTCTGCCTCCTGAGTGCTGGGATTAAAGGTGTGTGCCACTTGCCCTTCTGATCCTTGTTTTGAATGCCCTGATAGAGGACACTTGCACTGAGAATAAATGTGTAATCCTTTCCCCAGTCAGTGGGGACAAATGTGCATGCCAATTTAGGTGTCTGTACCTGCTTAGGCTGCCAGTGATTGGAGTCAGGCCACCTTCTCAGTACTTCTTTGGCCTAAATGCACCCGAACAACTCTCTTCAGGAAGGTGAGCCAGAGTCCTTACAGATTTCAGGAGTGCAGGATTACAGACAGCAAGAGACAAGGGCAGCAGTACTGCCTTAAAATGCAGGAGACAAATTGCTGCTAAAGACCCAGAAAGCTAGTTTTCTAGCTGTGGTCAAGGACAGCAGGATAACAACTTTGGGCTAGACAGACAGAAGAGGGTGGGACTCTCCATGCTTGGGCTGACAACAAATCTGGGGTCTTTGACCCCGCCCCCTTTTCTCTTCTACCAATCTGCTAGATAGTCTGGATGGTTGCCCTGCCTTCACAGCATTTCCTTCTGGTCTTTCCTCCCTTCTCCCTTGCTCTGGCCACCTGTAGCCAAGACTCTTCCATGGCTCACCTAACCTACTAGAATACCTCCTCTAACTAGTTTCAATGTATATATTTTAAATATTGAAACAGGATCTCTTGCAGCTTAGGCTAAATTTGAACTCATCACCTGGTTAAGGATGACCTTGAACTTTTGATGCTCCAGCCTCTACCTTCCAGGGGCCTGTATGCTCTTGCTCAAGCTGGAGGGTTTCTGGGTAGGGTTGTGCTGCCTGCTATGGGAGCCACTAAAGGCGCATATGGATATTGGAAGCTTGGAATGTGGCAGGTCTGAGGTGAGATGTGCCCTAAGAAGAAAGCATACAACAGATTTTAGAAACAGGAAAAGGGATGTCTCTGAAAGAATTGTTTTTAAGTGTGTCTCCTAGAGATTTTTACACCCCAGACCTGGATCAATATTTGTGCTGGACAGGGCTGGTCAGAATCATCAAAGATGCTTTCTCCATGCGTTCACACTTGTTTACTGAAGCAATGTTCTAGTCCTTTTTGTTTTCCCTTTGCAATATGCCAAAGATAAGTGGCTTTTAGAATTTTTTTTTCAACTGTTCTTTCCTTGTTCCATCTGTTTTGAATCAGGAGAAAAACAAAGCAAAACCCAACACCACTACCACCACCAGTGTCAACAAAAGAAATCCTCTGAGCCTTCTAGGCCTTCCTGGGCAAGCTGGGGAGGCATGTGAAAAGGACTGGAAGCAAGCAGAGAGGGGCGAGAGAGAGCCAGTTGTTTTCAGCAGGCAGAGAGATCTGTCCTTAGGGCTAGGAGGTAACATAAATGATCTTGACAAAACACAATGCATCAAGAAAACAAGGTAGGAGGGTGTGTGCTAGGACCTGGCCTTGGCCAGTCTTGGTGTGTTACTCACATATTACGCCAGCCAAGTCCCTGAGGGTTACATTTCCTCACCCATCATTCCTGTGAGAGGCTTCTTTCTGCTCAGGGACAAAGGGAATAACTGTAGGGGCTGGGAAAGACCCTCGTGCTCTATTCTCCTTTTATGGGATTAAAATCTCAAACTAGGAAGGAGAAAAAGAGTACTAACAAACTCTTTAGCTGGGCTTTTGTTTTGTTTTGTTTAATTCATCTTGGGGAGTGGGGGTCACAGTTTGACCTAGTAAAATTTACTGAGTGTTTTTATAGACGCAAGGTCCCACCCTCATTCCTGGGCTAGGGCGGTGGGATGGAGGAGGTGGTGAGGAACGCAATAGGGTTTGGAGCTGACTTGGTCAGAAAACAGAAGAGCCCAAGGTCAGGGTGGAGCTGTCTCAGTGCTTTGCACTGACATGGATCTAAGCCTTCCACTCTCTGGGTTGCTTTCAGTGCCACCATTCCTTCTCTTTGTAGACAGTGAATGCCTTTGATGGGCCAGGCCTTTGCCAGGGCCATAAATTGACTCCAACGTTCAACCAGGTGCGTAAAATCTCCAACTTCTGGAAACTCACGTTCTAGTGTGGAAGAGTGAGCAGCGAGTTGAAGGTTTGCACGTCTCACGAGTACATCGAATAAATCTTCAAATATTTAGTGGTCATATCCTCTGGTCTTTTGGTGACCCTTTGCTGGGTACCATCAGAGATATGAGTAAGTCAGGGGGGTTGGTCTGATGATATGTATTCTGGTGCTTATTACTGGCTCCCAAGATCTAGCTGCTGCCCAGACAAGCACATTCTCACATATACCTGTGCTTGCTGTATAAACCTTGCCTAAGAAAGTATTCCCGTTTGACCAATAAAAAGCCGAAACTTGGGCGGGGCCGGAAGAAGGTAGGCGTGGCGAAGGTTTGCAGGCAGACAGGAATCAGGAAGAAAGAAGCAGGACCACCACAATGGGTTAGTACGTTTGGATATTGATTGCCTTTCGAAGGTATCTGTGTTAAAGCCGACATGGTGGCCCGTTCTTTTTATCCCACACTTGGGAGGCAGAGATAGGAGGATCTCTACGAGTTCCAGGCCAGCCTAGTTTATACAGAGAGAGAGAAAAAAATGTCTTTGTGTTATGGTGCTGGTCCCCTAAGTCTTTGGAGAGGGTGGGGACTCTGATGACTTGAGGCTTTAGGTCACTAGGGGCTTACTTTGGAGGGTATAGTTCATCTGCAATTTCCTGACCATTTTCCTGCATCCCTTTGAGTTCTCACAAGAGCATCACCAGAAGCCAAGGCAGTGGGGACCTCCGTCCCTAGGCCTTGAACTTCCAGTGTTGTAAACTAAATGAAGCTTTTCTTTCTATAACTTAGCTGCCTCTGGTGTTTTTGTTTTAGTAATCTAAGTTGACTAATACATGCGTAGTTGCCTTTGTCTTCAAGGTCCTACCAGACCCTCTAGAATTAATTTGTTTGTTTGTTTGTTTCTACCCCAAATATGAGAAAGAGAGTTTATTAAGAAAAAAAACTTTAAGCAGAGATTTGTACAGCGGTTAATAGGAGTGTACTATGAGAAAAAATAAGATGCATCAAAGGATGTGGGCTTCTCAAAGGCAAGTTGCCTGGTGCCCATTTATTACTTGTTTTTAGAAAGCCACCTGGAGCTCAACCACTCTGTGGGATTTAATCTACATAAAGCTGAGGACTATTTGAGTGGCAGGGAACAGGAGGCGGGGCATAACGTATAGGCAGTTTCTAAGAAGCCAAGGAGTTAAAGGTTTGTTGTGGGCCTCAAAAGGAGCCATTTTAGCCGGGCGGGCATGGTGGGTGCCTTTAATCTCAGCACTCGGGAGGCAGAGGCAGATGGATCTCTGTGAATTCGAGGCTAGCCTGGTCTACAAAACAAGTGTAGGACAGCCAAGGCTACACAGAGAAACCTTGTCTCGAAAACCGCCCCCCCCCAAAAAAAAAAAAAAAAAAAAAAAAAAAAGAAAGAAAAAGAACCATCTTGTGAGAGATTGGTGATCTCTAAGCAAGGAAGTGGATAGTTCATTTCAGCGACTACCTGGGGGAATCATCCTCTTTTTTCTTCTCCATCCCTACCACCTCATCCTCCTGATATATTTGCTGACATTACTTCAGCTGAATTTTTCACAGTGGGTTTCATATTGCCAAACCCATAACTTCTTGTCTTTTTAAAAAAATAAGTATTTATTTATTTTTATGTACTTTTGGTGTTCGGTGTATATGAATGTCTGTGTGAGGGAGTCAGATCCACTGGAACTTGAGTTACAGACAGTTATGAGCTGCCATGTGGGTGCTGGGAATTGAACCTGCGTCCTCTGAAAGAACAGCCAATGCTTTTAACCACTAAGCTACCTCCTCAGTCCCTGCTTCTTGTCTTTTATGTGAAATATCTTCATCTCATAAAATTCTCTTTCTTGCCAGGCTCAGTGGTACATGCCTTTAATCCCAGCACCCAGGAGGCACAGGAGGCAGAAGCAGGCGAATATCCAATATCCGTCTCCTCTCTCTCTCTCTCTCTCTCTCTCTCTCTCTCTCTCTCTCTCCCTCCCTCCCTCCCTCGCTCCCTCCCTCCCTCTCCTTCCTTAGTACGTAGTCTTCCTCCTTTAAAACCAGCCCTTCCTTAACTTCTGGGGCTGAAGAGATGGCTCAGCAGCTGAAAGCACTGGCTGCTCTTCCAGAGAACCTGGGCTCTTAGTCCCAGAACCCACATGGCAGCTCATAAGAGCCTATAACTCCAGTTCTAGGGAATGATGCCCCCTTCTGGCCTTTGTGGGCACCAGGCACAAGTGTGGTGCACAGACTTACATGCAGGCAAAAACATCTGTATACATACAGTAAAGATAAATATTTTAGAAAAAAAATTTTCCCTCCTTTTCTTTAATTAGTCCTTATTATTTTAATTATGTTTATGTGGAAATGGAGGAGGGTAAGTGCACATGAATGTGTCAGATGTCCCTGGAACTGGAGTTATAGGCAGTTATAAGCCACATATCCTCCTAACAGGTGATGGCATGCTGGGAGTCTAACTCAGAGCCTCAGGAAGAGCAGTATGTGCCCTAAGCCACTAAGCCATCTCTCCAGCTCCCCAAATAGATAAATCTTACAATCCTTAACTTTCCTTGGATGACCTTTCAATCGGATGTTATAAGGTGGTGCATGCCTGCAATCTCGGTGCTTATCACAGACCTAAAGTAGAATAATTGCAGTTCTTATGCCCAATTTGGCTATGTAGCAAGTTCTAGGTCAACCTAGGTTACACTGTAGCCTGAGATCCCAGTCTCTAATAAACAAATCACAGACTGATCAAACAACCAGAAAACAGGCATACATACCAAAAAAAAAAACAAAGAAGAAAATAAAGATCTTAGGTTGTTAAGCTTGGGGGTAACTCCCTTTATTCAACTGAGCCATCTTGCTCGCCCATTTTTTTTACTCTGCATAGTGTTGGGGTGTCAACATCTAAAATCATGGCTATGGCTGTCACAAAAACACTAATTAGGCTCTCAGAATGGCCTCTGCATCTCACACTTAGACATTTGCCTTTAGATTGCCTGCTGGGTTTTCACTGCTTGAATTTAACTGGACTTTTGCTCCTTGTCCTGATATTTATTCAGGGGAGTCACATGGACTCTTTTCTATGTTCTAGGCACTCAATTATGCGTTAAGGATACAGTCCTGCCAACAGGGGACCCATAATCTAGGAGATGGGTAGTCGATAGGAATGCCATGTGATTCTGTGTGTCAGAGGGATGAATAAAACGATGAGCAAGACTCACATAAAGAAAGCTCTCGACTATCCAGGATAGCCTACATGAGGAGGTGGTTCTTAGGGTGGTTTGTTTGTTGGTTTGGTTTGGTTTGTTTTTTTTTTTTTTTTTTTGAGACAGGGTCTCTCTGTGTTATCTTGGCTGTCCTGAACTCACTTTGTAGACCAGGCTGGCCTTGAACTCACAGTGATCTGACCGCCTCTGCCTCCCAAGTGCTGGGATTAAAGGTGTGCACCACCATGCCTGGTTTGTTTTGTTTTTTGAGACAGGGTTTCCCTATGTAACAGCCCTAACTGTCCTGGAACTTGCTCTGTAGACCAGGCAGGCTTCAAATTCACAGAGATCTGCCTGTCTCGGTTTTCTAAGTGCTGGGATTAAAGGCATGGGCCACCACTACCTGGCTCTTAAAATGATTTTTAAAAAAATATCTGAGGATGTAATTTCTGTGACTGGCTGGAGAGGAGTGGTGCTTTAAGTACTGGGAAGAGCATGTGAAAGGCATAAGTGGGAGATGCCAAACAGCGTATTTGAGAAAACAGCAGCAGTCTGTTGTTGATGGAGGAGCAAGTGCATCAGAGGGCGGATTCGTAAGACATAAAGTGGAAGTAGTTCTGTGCCAAACCACAAAGGTCTGTGTAGTAAGAGAGTGTAGGGTGCAGTAAGAACAACGAGAGCTACAATTCACAAAATGAGAGCCGGGCGTGGTGGCGCACGCCTTTAATCCCAGCACTCGGGAGGCAGAGGCAGGCGGATTGCTGTGAGTTCGAGGCCAGCCTGGTCTACAAAGTGAGTCCAGGATGGCCAAGGCTACACAGAGAAACCCTGTCTCGAAAAAACCAAAAAAAAAAAAAAAAAAAAAAAAAAAAACTTCACAAAGTGCAGGTTACCTACTGCATGCCTGGTCCTCAGTCCACCTCCGTTATTCACTCTGTAGGCAAGGGACTGATGGCTGCATGGTAGGTGTGGATCATCTGAAACCAATACCCAGGACTCCCGGTTGGAAAGCTTTGCCATTCTTGATGGCCATGCACAAAAGGCACTACACTATTTTCATGGGTGGGGTCTATGATCTAGCAGTTGGACACAAGATTCAGTAGCAAACAGTATGTCCTGCTACTGTGTGAGCAGGTACCTCAGCTGGAACAACTGACATGGAGCTGTAAGAAAGGATCAGATTTGTATTAAGCCAGTGACAGCAATGATCAGTTTGAAAACCAAGCCCTCTAAGCGACAAAGGGGCAAATGAACTGTTATAAACGCTGAACTATTATCTAGCAACAAAAAGAAATGAATATTGATACATGCTACGGCACATCTTAAAACAAGTGTTTAAGATGCACTTAAAAACATGCTAAGGTGAAGACTCTATTTATAAACAGGTGTGGTGGTGCACGACTTTAATCCCAGCATTTAGGAGGCAGAGGCAGATGGGTCTTGGTAATTTCAAGGTCAGCCTGGTCTACAAAGTGAGTTCTAGGACAGTCAGGGCTACACACACACACACACACACACACACACACACACACACACACACACACAAAACAGAACAAAAGACTATTCATATAAATTTCATACTCTATAATTCCACCCACAGGAAATGTTCCTAACAGACAGGTCTATAGGGACGGCCTAAGGGGAGCATGGTGGGGGAGGGGCTCGAGGATGAGAGCTAAAGAGGATGGGGAGTTCTTTTTGGTTGTCATGAAGATATTCTAAAAGTAGTTAGTTTGGGGGACACACAAATATATTAAATGATATTGCAAAAAATACCAGCAGCTATTGAAGTGCCTGCGTACTTCAAGAAAATGAATTTCATCATATGTGAATTACATTTCAATAAAACTCTGTTTGGGAGATGGCTGAGCCAGTAAAGACAGTGTCACCAAGCCTGACTTCAGTTTAATCACCACATCTGACTTACTAAAAAAGAGGACGGACGCTCTCAATTTTATTTTGACCTCTATACATGTGTCATGGCACAGATAGTGCACCCAGCACACATACACACAACAAACAAACAAACAAACATCACTGAACAAGTATCAATAAAATAGACTTTAAGAGGCCAAAGCCAATGGTTCCATAGAGAGAAAGGACTAGCCCCAGGGAAGAGGGCTGATGTCCTGGGCCAGGTGAGGATAAGTATGGGAGATGGCCTCTGCTCCTGTTAGCAGGGTAGGACATCAAGCTTGCTCAGCCACAGATAGTGATGGGTAGATTCTGGCTAGCTTAGGAAATAGCCAACTCTCCCTGGAGTATAATTCTGAGTTTTGTTAAGAGACTTCCTGCTGTAGATGCTCCTTCCCTTGGCTTCCTAGACCTCTGTCCAAGCCCAGCTTTGTCAGTTCCCAAGTGCAAATCACTCGGAATCTTCATGTTCCTTGGGTGGTATGGACCTTCGCTCCCCTCTGGCTCTCTCTCCTACGTGTGTCCCCAGGAACACAGAGTCTAGTGTATCTCTTCTGAGGCGCTAGCAGCCCTGGTTGGAATGCTTTTCAGTTCCCCACCTTTTTAGCCAGAACATGACCAACCTGACCTTCAGGGTGACTCACACAGCGGCTCCTTCAGGAGTCCTTGTATTTCTCACCAGGCTGCCCAGCCGCCCCTTCTCTCAGGCTTCTAGCATGGTTGCTTGCTTCCCTTCTCTCTCTCCCTCTTCTTCCTTTCTTTTATAGATTTATTTGTGTGCAGATGAGTGTTTTGCCTGCATGTATGTGTGTACCACCTGCATGCCTGCTGTCCCCCGCAAGAACAAGATTAACTCTTAACTGCTAGGATTAAAAAACAATGGACTTGCCCTAAGGGAACTATCCTTAGTAGAGAAACAAGTCAGCAAAAATATTCTAGTTCTAGCATTGGTGGTCCATTGCCTGAAATCCCAGTGCTTGAGATACTAAAGTGGGGGGATCCTTTAAACTCAGGAGTTCAAGACTAACCTGGGAAACATAGCAAGACCCTGTCTAGAACAACAAGCAACAAACAAAGTGTATGCGATGTGTCTCGGTGGTCATGCTAATAAAGGAGGTGTGATTCTAAGTTTTATTATTATTAAATATTTGATGTGGAAGTGTTTTGTCTACAGATATGACTGCAACACAAACATGCCTGTGTCCACAGAGGCCAGAAGAAATTCCTCAGAACAGGAGTTACAAATGGTTCTGAGCTACCATGTAGGTAGGGTTTGGGAATCAAACCTAGGTTCTCTGTAAGAGCAGCCCCATAGGGTTTTTCTCCTCCTCATTTTTTGCACTATTTTTGTTTCTTGTTTTTCTTACTGTTGTCTGACAAATTTTAAAGAATTCTAGTTGCTTTGTTAGTCTTTTAATGCGTTTCTGTGATGAACAGAATGTTTAAGTTTTAACATTTATTTTTATGATTTATAAAACCATCATGAGAGACTGCTACACTAGGGTACGTTCCCTCCTTCTATTATGTGGGTTCTGGTGCTGCTGGTTTATAGTTTTCAGTCACTGTATAGTACTTATTGCTCTGAGTCATTAGCATATGTAGGGATATTAGAATAATATTCATGGGGGCTAGCACACTTAAATTCTATATGGTTTTGTAAAGTACAAGGAGTAGGGCAAGAGGAAACCATCAGAGGCTTAAGCAAGCTAACCCTGCTAGTATTATGAAAGTCTCTCTCTCCATTTGGTAGGACTCAGGGATTAGTCCCAGACACTGGAAGTAGATCCCAGCTTGCCAGTGACCTGGCACCTTTCTATTCTGAATTTCTGATCGGTTTGACTCAAGCTAAGCACAAATAAGAACTTGTATTGGAAGTGATGCTTGGGAGGCTAGCCACTGTTTTTCTTCTTTGGTGGCACCATACAGAGAGAAGCTGCCAGAACTCTTTACAGAGAACCCCATGCTGTGGGGTTTTATGGCTTAAGTCCTGCCGACAGCAGGATGTTTAATGGAGGAGGAACACTCCTGCAAGAGCGAAAGCCCTGCAAATCACAAGTTCCCACAAGACCCACTAGGCTTTAGTGAAAAACCCAGCATCACATCACGGAGAGTTACAAGAGTCAACTGGTCTGTTTCCGGATCACAGAACACAGGTGTTTTCCAGACAAGCAGTGTTGGAGAAAGAGAGAAGGGAGTGGAAAAAAGAAAAAAGAGAGCGGAAAATGGCCCTCTTCTCTGCTTCCAGTTCCTGCAACCCATAGTCTTGGCAGCCCTGCAAGTTCCCCTCCTGTTCCCATTTCTCCACTCGGCCCCTGTTAAGCTTCGGTCCTATGGCTGGACGGTCTCGACCCGCCAGTTCCCAATAACAACACAGAGAGTTTATTGTTTATTATAGCTCAGGCTTTAGCATAGCCTATTTCCCAACTAGCTCGTATAATTTAATTAACCCATTTATCCCAGCCACATTCGCCACTTGGCACGTCACCGCTCCTCGGTCCTTGTACGTCCACCTTCCTCCATAGCTGGCCGGTGAATCTCTCCCATTTCAACTCTACCCACAGTTCCTGTCTCAGCCCTGATGTTTTTGCCTTTCCTCTCCTGCCCAGCTATAGGCCATCAGGTCTTTATTCAACCAATCAGAAGGTGATGGAGAAGAGTGTTTACAAACCAACAAGACAGGAGATGATTCATAAAAATAACTGTACCAGAGTCTGGCTAGTGCTCAATTCTCTGCCGGTGCAGAAATCAACATTTGAATAATATAAAAACAACTGTTACACAGTGCACAAGGAGATCATCCCAACAGGGTCCCCTCTCTGCAGCATCGCGGGTTCTTTTTGGGTCTCAAAAAAGAAGCCCCCAGCCGCCTGACTCTAAGTCACCCCTGCTTCCCAGTTCACTAGCCTGGGGCCTACCTTCTGGGAAGAGACCCATGCATTTTCGTGACTCTCCAAGTCTGCCGTTGTGGGAATCCATGGTGTGAGGAGGTTTTGATCTTTGCATTTTATTCCCTTGCTCCTTCTCTCCTGAGAAGGAGAGTGTTGGAGAGCCGTTCTCCACGGCATTGTGGCCTTTCAGGGTTCTGCTTCTCCCCATCTGTGGTGGCTTGACTAGGAATAGCCTTCATAGACTCCAGTGTTTGGTCATTAGGGAGGGGCACTGTTTGACAGGGATTAGGAGGTGTGGCCTTGTTGGAGAAAGGGTGTCACTGGGGGTGGGCTCTGGGTCTCCAAATGCTCAAGCCAGACCCAGGGTCTCTCTCTCCTTCCTGCTGCCTGTGGATCTGGATGTAGAATTCTTAGCTCATCCAGCACCATGTCTGCCTGTGTGCCGCCATGCTTCCTGATGTGCTGATAATGGGCTAAGCCTCTCAAACTGTAAGTGAGTGCCAGTCAATTCTTTCCTTTATAAGAGGTGCCATGGTCATGATGTCTCTTCCCAGCAATAGAACAGTCACTAACACATGTAGATTCTAGGGACTGAACTGAAGGGAGTCAGGCATGAGCAACGAATACTTGTCCCTTGCTGGTCCTATCCTCCTCCTCCTCCTCCTCATTATTATTATTGTTATTATTATTATTATTTTAAGACTCTATGTAACCTTGTATATTGATTACTTTTGTATTGCTGTGATAAAACTCTATGGCCAAAATAACTTGAAAATAAAGTGTTTAATTAGGTCTATGGTTCCAGAGAGTTAGAGTCCATGGTGGTGGAGTGAAGGCATGGTGGCAGAATCAGCCGAGAGCTCACATCTCTGAATACAAGCAGGAGGTGGAGTGCAAACTGGGAAAGGCATGAGAGTTTTTAAACCTCAGAGCCTGCCTGCAGTGACATACTTCCTTCAACAGGACCCACGCCTCTGAATCCCTTCCCAAACAGGTCTACCAACTGGGAATAAAATATTCAAACATATGAGCCTATGAGGGCTATTTTCATTCGAACCACTATACCCTAGTTGGCTTGCAACTCACGATGTAGATTAGGTTGGGCTTGAACTCACAGATCCACCTCTCTCTGCCTCCCAAATGATGTGATTAAAGGCAAAGTCACAATGCCTGGCCCTAACAATTAAAAGAAAAATTTAAGTATCTTTGTTATATGTATATGGGTGTTTTGCCTGCATGTGTGTCTGTGCATGGCATTCATGCCTGGTATCTGCAGGGTCTGCAGGGTCCAGAAAAGGGCACCAGATACCCTAGAACTAAAGTTACAGATGGTTGTGAACTGCCATGTGGATGCTGGGAATTGAACCCAGGTCCTCTGGAAAAGCAGCCGATGCTTTTAACTACTGAGCCATCTCTCTAGTCTCCCCACTTCCTGATAATTCTTGAATGCCTATCTGTAGCACCTATGTTTCTGGGCTGGTACCTTTCAGTATCAGTGACCAGATAACCCTAAGCTGCTATGCTACAAGTCAGCTACAAAATTCATCACACCCAGGTAGCTCTCCATTTCCAGTTAAAAATCTGTTCTTCTGTCATTTGCCCTTTCCACAATTAGGTACCAATATCTGCCTAGATGCCCATTTCAGAGACCAAGTTTCATTCTCATCTCTTTTCCTTCATCTAAGTTGAATGTGTCATGAAGTCTTGTTAACTCTGTATCATTTTTTTTTTAACCAACCTTCCATCACCCATGCCTGTTTATTCACTCTGAAAGATTTATTTTTTAATTTTATTTATGTGTGTATGTTTGTGTGAGTGAAGGCCATGCATGTGCTGGTGCCCATGGAGTCAAGAGGAGCTAGTGACACAGGTGGGTGTAAGCTGCCTCATGTGGGTGCTGGGAACTGAACTTGGGTTCTCTGGAAGAGCAGGAAGCATCTTTCATTGCTGAACCATCTTCTCCAGCCCTCATTTGTTTATTTCAGTTCAGTCGTCCTTGCCAGTGAATCCCTCTATGGTGCAACCGACAGTAACCTTGAATGCACACACTCAATTTTCTCTCTCTTCTCTTCAACTCTTTGAAGAGGTTCCATCTCTTCTAGGGTAGAGCTTTGCTCTTAGAGGCACAGAAAGTGCTTTTCAATGTAGTCACTACTTATTTCCTAGAGTCGGCTCCTGCCCAGCCCTCTTGCTCAACTGTCCATGCGATCTGGCTTGTGACGTCTTTGACCTCTCCTCTCAGCTCAGCAGATTCTACGTTATTCAGGGTCTCCTGGGTCAAGGCTGTCACCCTTGATGATTTCTTCTAATGTTCATCCTCAAGACTGCAACACAAGGCATTACTCTTTCCTCCCCTGTGGTATGTATGTTTCTATTGTAGCATTCATTACATTGTTTTATAAAACTCTGCCTTTTTGTCTCCTGCTTGCTCAGGGAATTTTCCTTATTCATCACAGTACTCTCTAGGTTTTGTTTGTTTGTTTGTTTTTAGTTACGTTGTTGTTTTTTCGAGACAGGGTTTCTCTGTGTAGCCTGGGCTGTCCTGGACTCACTTTGTAGACCAGGCTGGCCTCGAACTCCCAGCGATCCACCTGCCTCTGCCTCTGCCTCCCAGGTGCTGGGATTACAGGCATGCGCAACCACGCCCGGCTCTACTCTCTAGTTTTATATCAACTTGATACAAGCTAGAGTCATCAGAGAGGAAGGATCCTCAGTTGAGAAAATGCCTCCGTAGACCTGGCTATAGGGAAGCAGGAAGAATATTGTTTAAATAAGTGATTGATGGGGGAGGGCCTAGCCTATTGAGGGTGGGTCCACCCTTGAGCTGGAGGTCCTGGGTTCTATAAAAAAGCAGGCTGAGCAAGCCACAGAGAGCAAGCCAGTAAGCAGCACCCCTCTATGGCTTCTGCATCAGCTCCTGCCTCCAGGATCCTGCCCTGACTTTTATCTATGAAGAGCAGTAATGTGAAAGTGTAAGCCAAACAAACCCTCTCCTCCCCAGCTTGCCTTTGGCCATGGTGTTCCATCACAGCAATAGTAGCCCTAATTAGGACAATTACCATATTTCCTCTAAGTGCCTGGTACACAGGGAACACTAAGTAAGCCCTTATTTTAATGCTTATTTTTCCTCGTTTTCTTCTTTTTTTTTTTTTGAGTGGACAAAGCCCAACTCATTTTTTTTTTTCTTTCTTTCTTTCTTTTCCCCAGCTGAGCTAGTTCAACTAGGACACAGCAGGCCCTGAGAAATTGTAATAAGAATGAAAGATCAAGGGCTTGGCGAACAAAGAATACATTGAGTGGTTTTCAGTAGGGGTGACTGGAATTGCACCACCCCCGAGTGCTTGCTCAGAAAATAACAGTCATACTTTACAGCCTAATCCTGTCTCACACTTTCCACAGTGGAGGCCAGCTGGTGTTAACAACATCCCGGAGAATGAGCCAAGGAGAGTGTGTGCACGCTGGTGTGAACTTTTTGGTGCGGAAAAAGTATTGTCCTGGCCTGGAGATGGCGAGCCTGGCTGGCACTGGCCTACCGTTCCTAATGAGGGATTGACTGATTGCTTCTGTAGGGACAAGAGGTATGCTAAGCTTTGTCAGCTATGGGGTCTCCGTGGCACCTACTCAGCTCTGCCGCTGAAATAGCACAACAGCCAAAGAAGACGCATAAATGAATGAGTGTGGCTGTCTTCCAGAAAAACTAGGTGTGGACTCTGAAATCGGAGAAATATGTGTTTTGTTGATTTTGTTCTTGTTTGAGTCAGAATCTCATTTGGTCCAGGCTGGCCTGAAAGTCAGTATATAACTGAGGATGACTTTTCCTCCTCCTCCTCCTTTTTTTTTTTTTTTTTTTTTCTAGACAGGTTTTCTCTGTGTAATAGCCCTAGCTGTCCTGGAAATCTCTGTAGACCAGGCTGGCCTCAAGTGGTTGCAGGCATGTGCCACCACCACCCCTGGCTTTTTTTTTTTTTTTTTTTTTTTTCCTTCTGCTTTTTGAGACAGGGTTTTCTCTGTGTATTGGCTGCCCTGGAACTCACTCTGTAGACCAGGCTGGTCTTGAACTCACAGTGATTCCTACACCTGCCTCTGCCTCCTGAGTGCTGAGATTAATGGCGTGAGCCACTACCCTGCCCTGTGACCTTGAATTTCTAATCCTCCTACCTCCATTTTCTGAGTGCAATTACAGACACTTCTCTCCCACCCAAAGGGTTTAAAACGGTGAGAATCACTCCCAGTAACTGCTAAGTGGGCAGCCAGTAGAATTTAACCGACAGTCCATACTGCAATTCTGAATCTATTTGGAGGCATAGCGTATCACTGCATCAATGATTCTGAGGCTGGGCTGGACTGGGTTCACTCAGGGTGGTGTAGGCATAGACAACCCGCCTGCTGTCTCAGTCAGGGTTTCTATTGCTGTGGTAGAACTTCCCAACCAGGTGTGATGTGGGGGAGGAAATGGTTTAGTTTATCTTACAGTTTATAGTCCATCATCCAGGGAAGACAGGAGGAATGAAGCAAGGCGGGAACCTGGCGGCAGGAACTGATGCAGAGGCCATGGAGGAGTGCTGCTTACTGGCTCACTCGCTATGGCTTGCTCAGCCTGTTTTCTTACATACCCCAGGACCACTGTCTATGGATGGCACCATCTATGGGCTGGGCCCTCCTACACCAACCACAAATTGAGAAAATATCCTATTGAGCCGGACGTGGTGGTACACATCTTTAATCCCAGCACTCGGATTAAAGTCTACAAAGAGAGTCCAGGACAGCCAAGCCTACACAGAGAAACCCTGTCTCTGGTGGGGGTGAGGGGTGTGGGGAGAGGGGGGAGGGGAAGAAAAGAAAATGCCCTATAGACTTGCCTAACAGGCCAGTCTTACGGAGGTATTACCTGTCATTATTCTGTAATTATCATTTCCTGAGGACTCTCCACAGTAATGGGAAAAAGTGGGCAGTTCTCCCCAAGAGATTAGCCATACTTTGTTTTTTTGAGATCAGTCTCACTAAGCAGCCCTAGCTGGACTGAAGCTCACACACATCTGTCTGCCTCTATCTCCCAAGTGCTGAGCTTAGCCTGTTACCACATGTCTGTCTACCTTTACTCTTTGCTCTTCTCTATTTGGACAGCTTGTAAACCCACCCTCTAGGCCCTACATTAGCGCTGCTCAAGAGACATCAGACGTATGGGGGTGTGGGTGGCCTGGGTTTGGGTGTGCTCGGTCATTCTCTGCTGTTCTGGGAGTGTAGCACAAGCGCTGGTCTCTGTCATGCCCCACCCTAGCTTCCTCCCTGACCTCATAAGATAATTCCCTTTCCAAAACTGGGTTGTGACTGTCACCAGGGCAGCCCAGACACAGCTGCAGGCCCTGGGGGAATAAGTTCAGTTGAGAGTGCTACAATGAGGGTGAGGTAAGCCGGTGGGGGGTGGGGGCTGGAGGCTGATGATGGAGGTAAGAGAAGCGGAAAGGCAGTTAGAAATGCCGGACAAGGAGCAGAAGGGCTTGGAGCTTTCGTAGGAGTGGGAGTCTCTGGGTTGAGCTTGGGGGCTGACCTAGCCTGCTCTTGCAGACAGTCTTTCCTGTCTTGGAAGCCTTCCAGCTCCCCAATGGGGCAGTGTCCATGCTGTAGTGGACCTCTCCTCCTTGGCTTCTTTACTTGACTTCCCTCTGACTCCTCAAGCATCTTGGGAGCAAGTTCTGGGGGTCACCTGTGCTTGTGAGGCCCTTGGCAGCCTGGGTCTATCTCTGAGTTTGCTTCCTACAGGCCTGAGTGTCTGAACAATCTCTCCCACATGGCTTTTAACTCACCCTCCATTCTCAGATAAAGTTAAGGCCTTTACTGGACACTGCGTTGGACAATAAACAGGAAGGAGAGTTTGTGTCTCAGGGTAGCAGTAGTTGAAGGCCTTTGTACAAACTGCCCATTTCTTCTTCTTCTCCTCTTCCTCCTTCCCCTTCTTCTTGTGTCTTGTTACATTTTATTAGGTTTTATTTTAAGACAGGGTCTTACTGCATAGCCCAAGCTGGTCTAGAACTCACTATGTAGTCCAAGCTGGTCTCGAATGTGTGGCAATCCTCCTGCCTCAGCCTTCCAAATGTGGGAATTACAGATGTGACTCATTATGTTTGGCTCTCAGCTTTTTGCAGAGCCTTCCTGATGTGATGGTGTGAGGAAACATTCCACATCTGGAAAACAGATCTGAAAAGGATTCCTCCCTCCCACCCACACTAAGATCCAGGCTCGCTCATGGTAAACAACTGGACAGCGCAGAAGCTAGGAAAGGGGGCCCCAGTTCTGCAGCTTAGAGACATCCTCTCTGGTCGTCTGGTTATCTTGATGAATTTCTTTTGCTCTTTGCTCAACAACTATTCCTGTCTCTATCTCTACCCATGACATATGACATCTATTAGCTGATATCCAATCCATTGGTATTCTCTTTGGAGTATTTCTCATGAAAATGGTGTCCTAAAGCAGTGATCAACATTTCAAAAATAGATACTTGCTTTCCAAGACTCAGGCAGCATTCTTTGTTTGGTTTGGTTTGGTTTGGTTTTGGTTTTGGTTTTTCGTCACAGGGCTTCTCTGTGTACTCTTGGCTGCCCTGGACTCACTTTGTACACCAGGCTGGCCTTGAACTCACATAAATCCGCCTGCCTCTGCCTCCCAAGTGCTGGGATTAAAGGTGTGCGCCACCATGCCTGACCAGGCAGCATTCTTATCTAGAGCCAATTATGAATTAGCACTGAGAACAGTTACATCCTCACTCAGCCCCCACTTATCACACCTCAGAAAGGCAGACTGAACTGGTCTCTCCCCTTCAAGACACATACATATACATAAACAGACTCCCCAGATGAGATCTGTAGGCAGTGTGCAGCAGACGGGGATGAGGGGTGTGTGTAAAAGGATGCTTTGTATCTATCTGCTCATTGTCTTTCTGGATCTATCTCCACCCTAGACCAGGAAGCTTCCTTTGGGAGAGAGCTACTTACCTTACAACTGGGACCAAGGCTCAAAACTATGTGGGGGTATGCTTTGTTTGCATTGGAGACAAGGTCCTTTTATGCAGCCCTGGCTGGCCTGGAACTCATTATGTAGACCAGGCTGGCCTAGAACTCATAGAGATGTACCTACCTCTGCCTCCCAAGTGCTGGGATTAAAGGTGAGTACTCCACACCTGGCTCTTCAGATTCTTGCCCACAGGATGGCTTCTAAAAAACTTCATAGGATGGCCAGCTGATCCTAGCCATGAGTACTGTTGAGACAGGGAATGGGTGGAGATTTGGTGTATCTGTAGGGCTGGGTTTTAGCTGTCATTCCTTTATTGCTACCTTCCTTCAGGAAGAAGAAGCATGGTTCTATCTTTAGATGTACAGTCATGTACCACATAAATGATGCATCTGTCAATTAAGAACTATGTTTGTGTTGTGGGTTCCAATAAGATGATAGCAGGGAAAAAAAAATCCTATCACCATTGGCCTTGTAGTCACCCTGATATTAAGCAAAATGCATTACTTAAATGTTCATGGTAATAGTGACATAACTGTAACCAGCTCATGTGAAGAAGTACAGCAGCATGGAGTTCGAAACGCTGAAAAGAGCATGGATCATAAGATGGGACTCAGAAATGAGAATGTTCAATTTTTTTTTAATTAAAAAATTTTAAAATATTTTTTATTTTTTACATATACATTTATATTATTAAACATATATACAATACAAAATTTTTATAGAGTAGGGTCACAGGAGAATTCGTTTTAGAAGGAGATATTCATTTCAGCTGCACCTTTTTCAAAGCTAAGTGAGATAACATAGGTAGCAGGCCTTAGTAAGTCTTAGTCTTGCTGCGATGACCAAAAAGCAGGTTGGGAAGGAACAGGCTTATTGGCTTACACTTCAAGATCATAATCCATTATTGGAGGAAGTCAGGACAGGAACTCAAACAGGGCAGGGACCTGGAGGCAGGAGCTGATGCTGAGGCCATGGAGGGGTACTGCTTACTGGCTTGCTCCCCCTCGCTTGCTCAGTCTGCTTTCTTATAGAACCCAGGACCACCAGCCCAGGGCTGGCACCACCCTCAATGGGCTGGGCCCTCCCTCACTGATCACTAACTGAGAAAAATGCCTTATAGCCGACCTTATGGAGGCATTTCCCAGTTGAGGCTCCTTCTTCTCTGATGACTGCTTGTGTCAAGTTGATCCACAAAACCAGCCAGTACAACCAGACAGGCATTCTCCCACCTCTTCCTCGGAGAGTCCTGGGATTAAAGACATGCACCACCATGCCTGGTTTGGCTTTCATTTTACATGGTGCCAAGGCTTTGTGCATGCTAGGCAAACATTCTTCCAACTGAACTACAACTCCAGCCCAATTAAGCTTCTTTCTTAAAAAAAGGAAATCTATTTTATTGTTTATTTATGTATATGCATGTGTCTCGAAGGGAGGGGGCTGCTTGTTGAGGCCAGAAGATGTCAGGGCCCCTGGAGCTCGAGTTACAGGAAGTTGTGAGTCACTGTATGTGGGTGCTGGGGTCCAAACTCTGGCCCTTTGAAAGAGAAGCCAGTGCTCTTAATTGGTGATCAGTCTCTCTAGTCCCTGATCAACCTTCTCCAAACCAACAAGCACTGCACCATTTAAAAACAGAGCTGAAACGTGTCCCCTGCTCCTCTTACTGTCTAGCATGCCCTGTTCTTTTGAGTACCAGCTGCCTGTTCTCATCTTTGACCTCAGGAGGAAATCAACCAGGAACCTTGGGAATCAGATGACTGAGGGCAGGAGACAAGCCCTGTGCAGAGCAAACAAGGCCCGCTTGCATGTTTGCTTTGGTTTAAAGAGTTACTGGGGATCCTTTAGTTTTGCAGGGAGCTTTGCTTTCCTTGTAAATAGCTGCTCCAAAGGAGCGGTTTCTTCATGTGACCTGTCAGCCAAATCCTCAAAATTGACCTGACCTCCTCCTCTGTGATCAGCAAGCATGGCGGCAATGATGTCATGGGCCCCATGACTCTAGACCTGTGTCAGGAGAGTGGCCACTCAAAAGTAGCGACGTTCTTTTTTGATCCAGGGCATGGTCTTTTGTCTCAGTATCTCTTTAAGCCATATTCTTTGATGACCCCCAACCACCTCTGAGCAGTTGACTCTGCTCATGAATATTTGTGCCTAGGTATGGCTAGAGCCCTTCATGGTAGGACACAACACACCAGGAGTCTCATTGGTTAGGGTCCCTTGCTTTGGTCGTGCCCTCCCCTCCCCTCCCCCACCCCAACAGCGTTTCTCTGTGTAACAGCCTTGGCTGTCCTAGACTCACTTTGTAGACCAGGCTGGTCTTGAATTCACAGGGACCCTCTTGCCTCTGCCTCCCAGAGTGCTGGGATTAAAGGCGTGCACCACCACACCCAGCTTCTTGCTTTGGTTTTACAGGTATCCCTTGACCTGGTTATCTAGGTAGAAAAGATGAGGATGAGGGTGAATCTGAGTAAGAGTCATTTGTTGCCGTTTCTAGAAGGAAAAAACAAAAAGACAAGATTCCCCCACCCTCTTTAACAGGGACCCTCTCATGCTACCAGGTGTCCATGGCTTGGAGTTTGACTGGCTCTCAAGGCCCTGCAGATGTGGACCACGCCTGGTCTGCTCCTTTCCCTCATCTGCGATTTCCGCCAGAATGTGGCTGGCTCTTTTCAGCTGCCTCCAAGTCACATGTGCGGATACCTTGTAGCCGGCGTCCATCTGCCCTCTGCCCATTGTGTTCTTTCCTGCTGATAAGTTGCTCCCTTCCCCTGTGTCCATTTAAAGCCTTCCTACGCCTTGAGGTCGGCACAGACCTCCCTCCTCTGCAGGGCCTCTCCAGAACGTTCCTCACCTGTAGTGCTAGATCTAGTTTCATGTGGGTCAGTTTGGCTTTACCATATAGTCTTCAACGTCTAGGAGCATAGGGGCCCCGCTGACTCCTTGTCTAGATTTTTTTTTTTTAAAGATTTATTTATTTATTATTATGTACACACTGCCCTGCCTGCATGTACACCTGCAGGCCAGAAGAGGGCATCAGATCTCACTATAGATGGTTGTGAGCCACCATGTGGTTGCTGGGAATTGAACTCAGGACCTCTGGAAGAACAGTCAGTTTTCTTAACCTCTGAGCCATCGCTCCAGCCCCTCCTTGTCTAGATTTACCTCAAGCCTCCTAAGAGAGCTCTCATTTCCTAGTCTCTAATATCATTATTTTTGTTCACTTCTGAAGTGTTCCCAGCTAGTTGAATGAAGATGGAGGTCCACGTATGCCTGCTTATTGATTGATTCATTTTATTTTATTTTATGTGTGTAGCTTACATTAAAAAGAAGAAAATAAGAAAAGGCTGATATGATCTATGTATCTGGGTCTTTTAAAATGAGCACATCTCAACCTACAAAAGCCTCTGTGTACATTTCTCTCATTTAACTGTCTGCCAGGAGCTTCTGATCTAGTCTTTGCTGTGCTCAGAGCAATCCACTATAAGTAGATATCAAATGAGCATCTGTTAGTAGCACCTAATGTGGGCTGAAAAGATGGCTCAGTGGTTAAAAGCACTCATAGACTGTTACAGAGGACCCAGGTTCAGTTCCCGGCACCCACATGTGGCTTACCATCAGCTGTAACTCCAGTTCCAGGAAATCTGATGCCCTCTTCTGACCTCCACAGGCTCCTGAATGAATGTGGTATACATGCACTCAGGCACACACAAATAAAATAAAATGAAATCTTTTTTGATGTTTGTTTTTTGAGACAGGGTCTCACTATGTAGCTCCCTTTGGCTATCCTAGACTCTATAGACCACGCTGGTTTTGAACTCACAGAGATCCACCTTTCTCTGGCTCCCAAGTGTTGGGATTGAAGGTATGTGCTACCACACACATGCTAAAATAAATACTTAAAAAAAAAAAAAAAAGGCACTGAATGATACAAGCCTGGAATCTCAGCACTCGGGGAGGCAGAGGCAGGTGAATCTGTGAGTTGAGACCTAGTCTACAAGGCAAGTCCAGAACAGCCAAAGTTACACAGAGAAACCCTGTCCTGAAAAAAAGAAAAAAGAAAAACAACAACAAATAACAACAAAGAGCACCTCACTATGCTGGATGCTCAGGGATGTGAGGCCTTGACCTTGCAGGAGAGTCCGGGAGACACTTGATAGTGATTATTCACTGTTTTCTTTCACCACTTTAATGGGAAGAACAGAGAGCTATGAGCAATTGCTATATAACAAGAAAGAGGTGATAAAGGAGAGCCAAAGCAGCGGGCGCTACAATGAAGACCTCAGCTTCCAAGAGCCCTCATTGATTCTCAGAGCAAATACTTACACTGGCTTACACTGACTGAAAGGACCAATCCAGCCAGCGGCACAGCGGCACCTGAAGAGACCTCTAGGTGGGGGGAGTCAGCACAAAGCCCTGTCTGGGGAAGGGCCAAAACGACCTCAGCCTTGGAACACTCAGGAAAGGTCCCTGAAAAGAGCTAAATTTAGCCAGGTGCCTGAGGGCATGAACTTCAAAAGGAAAGGGCAAAAGAGGAACCACTGTCTGTGCCAAGGAGAGAGAGACCAGAGAGCACAGTACCCATGGCTGGTGATTTACAACAGCCAAAGAGGGCTGTCTCACGGGGCTGAGCTATATAGTAGCTCCCTCCTGGCCAAGTTACAGCACAGGTACCTGCACATGTACGTGTGGGTTGTCTTTCTGTGGGGGTGTGTGTGTGTGTGTGTTTATACTGAGGACTCCGAGTCCTCCTGGAGATTTAGCTCAGGAATCTGTCACACTCTCAATGCTTGCTGAGGACACTGAGAAATGTGATGTTTTCTTAAGAAACTAGGTAAAGGGCTGAGAGTTAGAAAAGCTTGTCAGCTCGTATCCAAGGATCAGAGCGAGCGAGCAAGTTCCAGTGTGCAATAGCTCGCTAAGATGATGGCAGAATACCACCTACCAACGGATAACAGAGAGAAATCCTGAGCTCCTTGTCAGTGTGGATAATGCGTCAGAGTAGCAAAAGAGTTGGGGAAAGCCATAAGGAAGGTGGCTTGAGGGTGGCTCTCACGGCTGAGATGCATATTACAAAGTAAGAGTGGAGAGCACTTTCTGGGTAGCTAACAGGACTCTTCTGCAGGCACTCAGTCTGTGGAGGTTAGTGCCATCTCCAACTCAGGGACGAGAAAACTGAGATGCGTGGCATCTACTCGGCTTTGAAAGGTCACGCTGATGGTATGGACTGAAGTGTGGCTGGCGACTGCAAGCCTGGGTTCTTATGCATGGTTTTGTCCATTCCCCATGGGTGTGAAATCCCATCCAGGAGGAATCTACAGAGAACCTGATATAAGCCAGGCATGGTGGTACACGCCTTTAATCCCAGCACTGGGGAAGCAGAGGCAGGCAAGCCTCTGTGAGTTCGAGGCCAGCCTGGTCTACAAATTGAGTCTAGGACAATCAAAACACACACACACACACCTCCCCCCACCAAAAAAAAAAAAAAAAAAAAAAAAAAAAAAAAAAAAAAAAAAAAAAAAAAAAAAAGAAAGAAAGAAAGAAAGAAAGAAAGAAAAAGAAAAAGAAAGAAAGAAAGAAAACCTGGTATAACCAGAAGACAGAGGAGCAGAGGGAGATTCTTTCTAGTAAGATCTCCTGGCTCTTGCAGCAATGAAAAGCTAACAATCCATTAACACCCCTCTTGGAGCCAGCTTAGCACCTCCATGCTTTGTTACTTAGTTTCTATTTCTTCTAAAATGACTAGCCTCTGAAGAGCACACTTGGTAGGTAAAAGGGGATGCCACTGCCGGCTCTCTTTGCTTTTAGCATATGATTACCTTTTTGCTCACTGGCCAGTTCACTTGACCTTTGCCCTCAGCACGGGGAAAGTGCATATTTGTCCAGCCTCTATGCCACATGGCTCAGAGCAACATATGTTCTAATCTGGACTAAGTCCACTCAGCAGAGGGGCAGGTGGCCTTCTGCTGACCCTTCCTGGAAACTCTTATATTGCCAAGGTTCTCCTGGCATCTGTGCTAATGGGAATGGTGAGAGGATGGGGCAAAATTGACAAAAAACTGCTTTTCCACTGTAAATCAGGAAGTGCCCTCAGATAACTGCCAATGTCTTTCTCCACTTTATTTATTTATTTACTTTGGTTTGTCAAGACAAGGTTTCTCTGTGTAGCCCTGGCCATCTTGAACTTGCTTTATAGACCAGGTTGGCTTTGAACTCACAGAGATCCTCTTGACTCTGCCTCCCAAGTACTGAGATTAAAGGCATGCACCACCACCACCCAGAGTCTTTCTCCACTTTTAACTCCTCCCATTTTCTTTGGTCACTGACCATTAGCTTCATATAACACATTCAACAGCAAAGAGGCCAGGGAGCAATGAGGGGCTCATTCCCAGGTCTGGACATTCAGAGACAGTGTGGGCTCCCGGAGTCCTTTAGTTTCTTTTGCTCTTCCCATCTTTCCTTTGTTTTTGAGACAGGCTTTCTCTGTGTAGCCTTGGCTGTCCTGGAGTTTGTAGACCAGACTGGCCTGGAATTCGGTGATGCGCCTACCTCTGCCTCTATAAATGCTGAGATCAAAGGTGTGCGCCACCATGCCCTGCTTGCTCTTCTTGTCGCGAGGCTAATGTTTCCTTACAGTTGTACCTTGGCATTTTCTCTTTTTATGTATCTCATTCTCTCTGGGCAATCCTATCCTTCAGTGTGACAGTGATCAGCCATTGTTGTTTTGTTTTTTAAATTTATTTATTTTTATTAATTTTTAAATTTTTTTACATATATGTTTTTATTATTATGAATATATACAATAAACTACCTACAACAAGAAGAACCATGAAACAATCAGGAATTATATGTTACATTCTTAGTGTTTTGGCTATTTGTATTTGGCAGCCTTGAAGAAAACATCTTTCCTATGTTGGTGCATCTAAAATTCTGAACATAAATCAATATCTATCATATCTTGTCATTATCAACTTAAAACATCTATCTAGGAAATTGAGAATAATGCCGCCTCAAGACCCAGCCATAGCACTCCTGGGAATATACCCGAAAGATACTCCACCATACAACAAGGAGATTTGCTCAGCTATGTTCATAGCAGCTTTATTCATAATAGCCAGAATCTGGAAACAACCTAGATGTCCCTCAGCTGAAGAATAAATAAAGAAACTGTGGTACATTTGCACAATGGAATACTATTCAGCTATTAAAAACAAGGAGATCTTGAAAAATGCAGGTAAGTGGTTGGAACTAGAAAAGATTATGCTGAGTGAGGTAATCCAGACCCAGAAAGACACACATGGTAGATAGTTACTCAGAAGCGGATATTAGCCACATGATACAGGATAACGACACTACAATACAGAGACTGACGCACCAGCCAAGGACCGTGTATGATGTGGACCTAGATCTTCTGCTCAGCCATTGTTCTGAGATATTTCTTTGCAGATCCACCATCTGATTGTTTACCAGACACCCTTATTTGAAAGTCCAGAAACTCAGAGGGTATTCACAGTTTGTTCTACTGGAGGGGTCAATTTGTAACTCAAAGGCTGACACCTCAGGCACCTCTGGACTGTTGGCTCCACAGTTCCCCTTTACCTTTGTTGCCTTGTAAGGTCAGTTGGAGCGGTGGGAGTGTCACACGACATGAGCTTACCACGCGGCCACCCACTCTAGCATTCATTTGTCTATGGGAAGATTATAGGGCAAACTGAGGTAAGCAGGATGCAGCCCCAAGGAGAATTCTAGTTCTGGTTTGGGGCAAGACCCTTTGCCTCCCTGGGACTCTGGAGGTGGTTGAGCTGGAGGATACTGAGGGTCCCCTGAACTTACCTTTCAGTGGAAGCATTCCAACACTTCTGGGTATTTTCTAGACCACTTAGCTGATGGTTTATGCTGAGATGATGTTATCATTTTCAGCAATTTAGCAAATTTCATTTTGTTTCTCTCTAGCTTTGCTCTGATGGCCACGAAAGAGGCTGGAAACTAGTTGTTGGTTTCAACACTATCCAAATTTAGACTTCCGTCACAAGAGATCTGTAAATAATGGGCTTTAAGGTGAGCATTAAAGTGGCACCCCTATTCTCCTCCCTCACAGCCATGTTTACTTGGTTCATCCATATTTCTTCCTCCTGAGACACAGACCAGCAGAGGCGGCTGTGGCCAGAGCACAGCAGACAAGGGTTCCCCGGGACAGATGATGGAGCCATATCCACAGGTCGAGCCTGTCTTGGCGAGCATGCTGATCTATCTCCATGACTCATTGCTCCCATGACTCACCTCAATAGGTAGGGTAACTCTAAAACCGGGGTCTACTTATTCCTGAGAACCAATTAGTGTCAGTGTAGATCAAAGTTTAAGCAAGTCAAATGTGATTAAAACAAACAAAAAAAACAAACCCAAAGCCTCACATAGCAATCTAGCAGTCTTCTGAAACCCCATCCCTTGCTCCTGAGAAGCAAGTGGATTCAAAAATTTCAGGTCTTCTTGGTGTTACAGAGTTCCAAATTTCAGCATCGGAGATTGACCTCAGGGCCGAGTCCATGCTAGGCTACCACTGCCCCACTGAGCTGCACCCCCACCTCACCTTTACATATAACTTTTATGAATTTAAAATGTGTTCTTTGAGAATTTTATACATGTATATGATACACTCTGATCACAATCTCTCTTCCTACCCTCTCTTGTTTTTCCTCCTCCTTGCTAGTCCATTTCCCAGATCCAGGATGCTTGGGTTGCTTTGTAGCTGGTCCAGTTTAACCAGGACCCTTTGTATGACCATTGGATTGGTGATACATACTGGAGCCTGGTGAGGTCCCCAGCAGGCACACAACTGAGGGCAATGACCCCTTATTTCCTGCATCTTTCCTCTGTGGCAAATTGTTCACTGCCAAGGGAGGAGAGCCTTCTGAAGACCCCTCTCAACTAGCCTAACTGTTAGTGGGCCCATTCTATGCAGAATATGATGCACAAGCCACGGTTGCTTGCTACTTTGACCTTTTTCTGCTGGATTTCAAAGGAGGATTTAGATATCGATCACCTCCTTTTCTGCCCACATATTTCCCATTTCTCAAGGGGACAATGAAAGTCTTACTCAGTGTTTACCTTTTATGAACCCACAAAAAGGCTGTTCCTGCTGAGTCAAATGGTGAGCTACCATCTGATAATTAATGATTGTTTACTTTTTTTCTTTTTTAAACACTTATTTGAATTTATAGTTAACCCTCTCTTCCCCTTTCAACACCCTTGCTATATACATTTCTGAGTGGTGAAGTCAGGTGCCTATGAATGATAAAAATTCCTTTTGCTTTATTAATTAATTAATTGGCGGTGCTCTTGTACTTGCTATGATATGTGTGCATGTGTGTGTATGTATTTACGGTGTGTGTGTGTGTCTGTGTGTGTGTGTGTGTAGGCCAGAGGACAATATTCAGTTCTCTCCTACTGTCTTGTGGGATTTAGGGATTGAACTCAAAAGCCTTCACCTGCTGCCCCCCTTAAAATTTTATCTCTTGTCCCAGAATAGTTTGAAACTTGTGGACCCCCTTGCTCTGCCTCTTGAATTGCAGCTGGTTCTCTATTTTATTTTAAAGAAGTGTTTTCCCACCATTTTGCACATTTTCTACCCGTTGGGTATTCAGCCTTAAATCTTACATTGAGATTATTGTATGTTTTAAGTTCTCATTGGTCCTTTTGATTTAATTAAAAAAAATTTTTTTTTTTCGAGACAGTGTCTCTCTTTGTAGCCTTGGCTGTCCTGGACTCGATTTGTAGACCAGGCTGGCCTCAAACTCACAGAGATCCGCCTGCCTCAGCCTCTTGAGTGCTAGGATTAAAAGCGTGCACTACCATGCCCGGCTTTATTTTATTTTTTAAAAAGATTTATTTATTTATCATGTATACAGTGTTCTGTCTGCATGTACATGTGCACACCAGAAGAGGGCACCAGATCTCATTATAGATGGTTGCGCGCCACCATGTGGTTGCTGGGAATTGAACTCAGGACCTTTGGAAGAGCAGCCAGTGCTCTTAACCTCTGAGCCATATCTGCATCCCCCACGCCTGGCTTTAAATCTTTTTTTTTTTTTTTTTTTTTTTGCTTTTGCTTTGTCACTGTGTGGTCCAGGCTGGCACTGAAAACATGCTGGTTCTGCCTTAGCCTTCGTATCTTCCACTATCAGGGCACATGCATGTGACCTCTCCTTTCCCATCCCACATATCCTCCTTTCCAGAAGTCATCCTCAGGAGGGCCACCGGCCACTGATTGAACTCAGTGTACAGCTCTGGCCTGCTTTGAGTCAGTCTACACCATTGGTGCTGTTGCCCATTCCTTCTGGGAAATCCCGTTCCCACTTTCCTTGATCTTAGTGGCTCTAATACTTCCTGAATCTTCTCCAGCCTCTCGGACTGCTCCTTAGGCTTCTTTCCTGCTCAGATTCCCGCCCCCATCCCACCCCCACCCCTACAACCCGGTGCTTTTCTGCTGCGGATGCCATGCCAGGCTCTCTCCCCTCCTCCTCCATGCTCTCACCCCGGGTGACCTTCTCATCTCTCATGACTCTCCCACATGAGCACTGTTGATGTCCAGTTCCTGTCTCCGCTCCAGCTCCAGACTCATCTCATCAGCTGCCTTCTGGCAGTGTCTGTCTCCATTGATGCCTCAGACTCCAGGCATCCAAAGCTGAGCTCACCCTGCCACCCGCCAGCTCCATCCCATGTCTCGTGCCTCCTTCCTGCATCTTTGTGAAAGGCATCAGCATCCACCTAGTGGCCTAAACATGAACGTTGTATCTCTATCCCAATTGAGGTTCACTATAAAGACAAAAAAACAAGCATACAGTTGGAATACTAAGAAAACAAAACCAAGGTGTCAAGAGAATATTTTGAAAATGAAGTACCTTAAAAAAAGAAAGGTCATACATGTGGAAAAAACAAAAACATGTTGGACTTCCTTCTCAATGTATTATGAGGTAATATTACTTGTATCTTGGATGGTATATGCAGGAGAGTGGATGCTCACAGCCTTCTCAGGGGCTGAACCACTGAAGTGCTAACCGCCTGGCCACCCTCTGACACCTCTTCTCTATGCTCAATTGCTTCCTAAGCCCTGCTGATTTTGCATCACTGATAACAATTGAACCATTTCTAATGCAGTCTTAGGGCTTTGCTGTCTTAATTCATCCATCACAAAGCTGTGAGCTGCTTCCTGTATGTCACGCTTCTCCCTGAACCCTCTCCGTTGCTACTTAGTAACATCAGGAAAGTTCCAGCCACCTAGCCCATGTGTCCTGCCTCTCCTAGGTCGGGCCCCCCACCTCTTCAGTGAGGCTTCACATGCAGCCTCCTTTATTAAGATTTCCTTTGGTTACTCTAGCCTGTGTAAACCGCGCCCTGTATATGATAAGTAAAAGGCGGCAGGAGACTTTAAGCCTGTGAGCTCCAAAAAGGAATGGACCCCCACCCTGGCCTACTTATCTTTCCTTCAAAGCTCATGTTAAAATGCAGAGTATTAAGAGGGTACAAAGTTAACCTGACCATGGTCTTTAGAGGCAGGGCCTTCAGGACAGTGGTTTTCAACCTATGGGTTGAGACCCCTTGTGGGGTTGTCAAACAACCCTTGAACAGGGGTCACCTAAGGCCATCAGAAAACACAGATATTTACATTACCACTCATAACAGTAGCAAAATTAAAGTCATGAGGTAGCAATGAAAATAATTTTATGGTACGTGTGTGCTCTCTACAATATGAGGAAGTGTACTAAGGGATTGCAGCATTAGGAGGGTTGAGAACCACTGCTTTAGGGTTGTGTAAAGCTGTCAGAGTAGAGCCAAAATGACGAAACACTAGTGACTTTAAAAGAAAAGGAGGAGACCAGGTAAGATACAGGTGTGTGCGTCACTTCCTGCTGTCCTGCCACATCGGGTCTCCACAGAAAGAAGACCAGCACGGGATACAAACCCTTGGCCTTAGCCCTCCAGAACTATGAGTAGAAGCCGGTTCTTTTTTATGTACAGGTAAATGAAGAAAAGTAGAAAAGGTTTCCTTCTGCTTGTCTTGGGTCATCACCTTTGTCCCTGACATGCAGAACAAGGACCATTGTCCTCTTCTCAAAGCTGGCCACAGTGAGGGCATCTTCCGGACACACCAGCCGCGCTCAGCTGACAGAACCCGTGTCCTCTGTAAACAGTGCCAGGAGAACGCCATGGCCTCCTCGGGTTTGGGGCCCTTCACCAAGGGGCTCCCAGGACGGGGGTGGAGGGCGGGAGAGCAGGAGAGAGCCGAGTTGTTTGTTTTCTCCTTTGTGTTAACAATACAACATCTGTTCCCCAGCCTGGCAGCTGGACCAAAATGAAATGATGTGAGCATTCATCGCACTCTGGGTCAGAGGAGGCTGCGCACTGCGGAGCTGAGGCAGAAGAGGTACCGAGAGGAGCCCCCCTCCCCGACAATAACAACTGCAAATGAGAATGTCTGTACCCCCCCTCAACCAGACCCCACCCTCCCTGCCCGCCCAGAAGGCTTCAGGGGAAGAGATGGGTGACTTGAGGTCCTGGCAGATTCACGAATTCTAATACCCTGCACACTGCCAGTGTGCCGTTTTAAAAAGAATCATTCAATTAAAAGGATGGTGCTTACATAGTAAATATCCATTTTGGCTCTTACACTTTGATTTAAAAAATTTTTTTTATTTACTTAAGAGTAAAGCTGACAGGGGTGGAATGAGACTAAAAGAGCAAGTGAGAGCCGGGCGTGGTGGCGCACGCCTTTAATCCCAGCACTCGGGAGGCAGAGGCAGGTGGATCGCTGTGAGTTCGAGGCCAGCCTGGTCTACAAAGTGAGTCCAGGATAGCCAAGGCTACACAGAGAAACCCTGTCTCGAAAAACCAAAATAAATAAATAAATAAATAAATAAATAAATAAATAAATAAATAAAAATAAATAAAAAAAATAAAAAAAATAAAAGAGCAAGTGAGGGAAACATCAAGGGGAGGACAGAGCACCTATCCTCCTGGATGGCATCCTTCCCTTCATCCCTTTGACTGTGACTGTCTTCCTCAGCTCTGGTAGTTCCTAAAGATGGTGGGATCCATGGACCTGTCTTTCTTACCTGCATTCACTCTCAAGACTCTCTTCAGTCCTGTGGCTGAGAGATCCTTCCTAAATTCACACTGTCGACCACATACAGGTCCTGAACTCCACCCTCCTGTAACTCCAACTCCATAGGGATCCAGCGTCCTCTTCTGGTGCACTTGCATACACACAGACTTACAGTCATGCAGTCATGAATCAATAAAAATGTATTTAATTAAAAGAGTAGAAAGAGAGGTTGCAGAAGTAGACACAGCAGCCAAGAGGCTATTGTAATATGTAGCTAAGGGCTAATGGTTGCTCCGGACAGAGAGCAAAGTCACTGAGGTAGGAAGAAACCATCAGTGCCATCTCATGCCCTCCTGTGCTCATGCATAGATCAGCTACTACTGAAGACTCTCAGGCACGGGTGGTGTTGTTTCTCAGACACAGAGCAGCAGAAAGCTTAGGCTGCAAGATGTCAGGTTAGAGCCTGTACTCTGCTCGCCATGGGGAGACCACTACACTCTCTCTTCCACTCTTTGGAGACTATGCTGGTTCTTGGAAGGTGGAAACCTCCTTGCATATGGCATTGTTTCTTTCTTTTTTTGTGTGTGTTTGTTTTGTTTTTTCGAGACAGGGTTTCTCTGTGTTACAGCTCTAGCTGTCCTGGAACTCTCTCTGTAGACCAGGCTGGCTTCGAACTCACAGAGATCCTCCTGCCTCTGCCTCCCAAGTGCTGGGATTAAAGGCATGTACCACCACTGCCTGACTATGGCATTGTTTCTTGATTCTCCTTTGTTCATTCTTTAAGAATTAGAATTGAATGAAAGAGATGCATCAAAGTTGTGTTAATCAAAGCTCGCTTGCATTCTCACAATTTGCTAAGGACTTCCATATGTATTTCTTGTACACTGTTTTGGGTTTTAATGAACATATACTAATTACCTCTTACAGGCCTTGTTGTGTCATTTTCTTATTCATGTATTATTATGTATATAGTGCTGTGCCTGCATGTGCACCTGCAGGACAGAAGAGGACATCAGATTATATTATAGATGGATGTGAGGCCAACATGTGGTTGCTGGGAATTGAACTCAGGTCCTCTGGAGGAGCAGTCAGTGCTCTTAACCTCTGAGCCATTTCTCCAGCCCATTATTGTGTCATTTTCATATGTGTATATAACAAACATGGATCATATCCACTCTTCCATAACCTGTTCTATTACACCACTCTTTAATAGTCTCTCTCTCTCTTTCTTTTTCTCCCCTCCCTCCTTTTTCCTCTCTGTTTCCCTCCCTTCTTCCTTCCTTCCCTGATTCTAGCCAGCATAAGGTGAATAGGCTTCTTCTGCTACATACTCCTACCATGATACCCTGCGCCACCATGGCCCCAAAGCAGCAGGTCCAAGTGATCATGGACTAAAACCTCTGAAACAGGAAATGCAACTGTCTTAGTTACTGTCCTCTTGCTGTGAAGAGATGCCATGACCAAGGCAACTTTTATAAAAGAAACCCTTTAATTGGAAGATTGCTTATGGTTTCCAAGGCTTAGTCCACGATAATCATGGTGGGGAGTATGGGGGCAGACAGGCGTGGCACTGGAGCAGCAGTAGTAGCTGAGAGATTGTAGGCAGGGGGCAGAGAGGGAGGAGGGGAGGTGCTCACTGGGCTTGGTGTGGGCTTTGAAAACCTCAAAGCCCCCTGCAGTGACACACCTCCTTCAACAAGGCCACGCCTCCTAATCCTTCCTAAGCAGTTCCACTAACTGGGAACCAAGCATTCAAATACATGAGCCATTCTCATTCAAACCACAGAGGGAAATAAACCTATTAAAAAAAATGATTAACTAAGGTATTTTGTCAAAGCAATGAAAAGGTGGTTGGCATAGTTATTAAACTCAGCAGCAGAGTGAATAGGCACATGGTAGACTGCTCAGTAAAGGGCTCTGTATTAATTACTTTTCTATTTCTGTGATAAAACACCATGACCAAGACAACACATAAAAGAAGGATTTTAATTGGTCTTATAGTTCCATGGTGGCAGAATAGCTAAAAGCTCACATCTTAAACTGCAAGCAAGAAGCAGAGAGGACACTGGGAATGGCACCAGTCTTTTGTAACCTCAAGGCCCACTCCAAGTAACACACCTCCCACAACAAGACCACACGTTCCCCCCACCCCGCACCCCCCAAGACAGGGTTTCTCTGTGTAATAGCCCTGGGTGTCCTGGAACTCTCTTTGTAGACCAGGCTGGCCCAGAATTCACAGAGACCCATCTGCTTCTGTTCCCCCCCACCTCAGTGCTGGCATTAAAGGCATGCACCACTATGCCCGTCCCTCTCCTCCCCTCCCCCACAAGACCACACTTCCTAATCCTTACCAACTGGTTTCATCAACTGGGGACCAAGTAATCAAATATAGGAGCCTATGGGAGTCATTTTCATTCAAGCCACTCCAAATGCAAAATGACTGCAAGATATTTTTTAAATCAAGTTTTCTCTTTTTCTGTGTTTTTGTTTGTTTGTTTGAGACAATGTCTTGCCGTGAGCCCAGGCTAGACTGGATTTCAGGATCCTCTTGCCTTAGTCTCTCAAGTGCTAGAAGTGCAGGTATGCTCCATCTCACTCAGCAATCAGCAATGTTACCTTTGCAATGCTAAATCCATCGTTCTTTCCATCCATGTGTCATATGGAAAAATAGGACCCGTGCTGTGTTCAGCCTCTTTCTGGTTAAGGCAGAGCAGATGTTTAATGCAAACCTCCTCATCTCATTTTAGGAGTTGATAACCATTTCATTCTTAAGCCCAAATCACAGACCTGTCGAGTTAGCTCCTGGGATAGTTTCAGAAAGAGATGGCTGGCTGGGTGGTGGTGGCATATGCCTTTAATCTCAGCACCTGGGAGGCAGAGGCAGGTGGATTTTTGTGAGTTTGAGGCCAGCCTGGTCTACAGAGTGAGTTCCAGGACAGCCAGAGCTCTGTTACACAGAGAAACTCTGTTTCAAAAAAACCAAAATCAAACCAAACCAAAACAAAACAAAACAAAAAATAACCCAACAACATCAAGAAAACAGAAGAGATGGCTGACGGTGGTGGTAATAAATGGAATCTCCTTGAAGGTAATGGCTCAATCTAAGACCAAATGAAGATAGTTTTGACCCTATGGGAGATCATTTTGTTGCTTCAGAAATTCACAGGCCTGAATGCAGCACAGACTGCTCTCATGTTCTTTAAGAAGGT